>NC_041056.1:4306611-4549877 GCF_900634775.1 Gouania willdenowi | reverse complement strand
TTTAAGATCTTGGATGCTGTGTGTGTCGCAGATGAGTGTAGAATGGCAGAAGAAGATGACGAGCAACTGAGCTTGGAGAAGAAATAGACGATCTCCACAGGCCAAGAAGTGAAGTGGAGAACATGAGAGTGAAGTGTGTAGGCTCAACCACATCTCACTCTGACTGAGGAAAAGGAGAAAGAAACACGAGAAATTGAGCTTCTGGTGAAGGATAACGCTGAAATGAAGGGGCGCACTGCCACAAGCGAAGGCCAAGGAACAGAAGGAGGAGTAACAAAAGAAGAAGAATAAGACGTCAGCACTGAGCTGTATAAGAAAGGACGAGTAGATCCTCTCTTAAAATGGACGAGTCTCCAACAGGCCAATAGTGAAGTGGAGAACATGAAGATCGAAGTGTGTGAGTTGAAAAGCGGTCCGTGGATGATATGGTGTTGTCAGATGGGAAAGCAGAATGGGAGAGAAGACGAGAACTGAGCTTGAGAAGAAAGATTAGGAGATCCTCTCTTTAAAGAAAACTCGGAAGAACATGGAGCATTAAGTGCATGGCTCAACCACCACCATCAGTATACTGTGTCTCAGATTCAGCTGAATTGGAGAAGAATATAAGGAGATCCTCTCTTTAAGACAGCTGTTCAAACAGGCCGACAGTGGAATGGAACAGATAGAGATCACACTGTGTGAGGTCCAAATCATCGTGGATGCTGTTGTGTCTCAGATGAGTGTAGAATGGCAGAAGAAGATGACGAGCACTTAGCTGGAGAAGAAAATAGACGATCTCCAACAGGTCAAGAGTGAAGTGGAGAACCTGAAGAGTGAAATAAAATGTTGTCCTTAAGGCAAAGCAACGCAGATGCATTTGTGATGGGGATTGAACGTGCTTTAGATGATTAAAAAAAATAATTATGAAGTCACCCTCTCAGTCTTTTTATTTGGATTTTAAAATGTTCCTATTGGATGCTGACTTCAGCAGTTCAACACCGTACTTCAAAAGTAGAAATATCACATTTATTTCACATCTTTCCATCTTGAAACAATCCACATACAGAATAATACAAATAAAGTGCAAAAATCTTGGCTTTGAATTCAAATTGATGACAGATATTTAGCAAAAATATCTCAGCAACTCTAAACGCAATTCTGTGCTATATTATAAAAAATAAAGTGAGCATATTTGTGAGCTGACGACCAACCAAATGCAGCAATATTTGATTATTTATGTCAAAATGTATCTGCATATTAAAATATTTCCTCAGTCCCCAAATAAAAATGTATGTCCTTCATTATGTCTTATTCAAAGTCCCAGTGTTTTACAGCTTTAACTCGATGGTTCCTTATGACAGTGGTTCTCAACCTTGGTGGTTGAACAGACATGAACATTGAGGAACAGTCATCTGGAAACAGGGCCATCTGTAAGGGGAAATAAAGGGGAGAGCTTTTTTGGGCCCATCCATAAAGTCAGCAAAATGATGGTCCATTGTTCTATGAATCTGTGATAATCACATTTATTTATTTATCTGAATAATATCCACTGTTATCCAGGAAGTTAATTATTTGGGCCATAGTATATAGTCATCCTAAAGATGTATATTCTTGTTATAAAACTAAACGACACATTTTGATGAATAATCCAAAATGGGAAAAAGAACAAGTGATTAGATTTTAGGGACAATGTGAATCATAATCACAAATCTAACATTTAGCTAACAATGCATTATTGGGGACTGCTATGGCGTGGCCGAAGTCTCAAGTTCAAACATGACTCATTACATTTGATGATTTAATGAGTCACTCAGGTGGCTGTATTGTACGGGTATTGTTCATGTTACAGATTATTGTTCCCATTCTCATAGAATTCCTTTTGTCTTTTAAAGAAATCAGATTTGCCATAGGCTACCATGCTGAGCTCCTCTTGTAGGTTAGTAAGCGTTCATGTACTAAGTTAATAGGTTTTTGACTCGAGCTTGGCCAACAAACTAGAAATCAGGAAGGGCAAAACAAAAATGTCAAAGGTTTGATTGTTTAACACACATATTGCAAGTTTTTTCTGTTTGACATGAATAAATAGAATGGTACAGTCCTACTTAATCTCTTCTTTTATCCCCCTGTTCATGTGGAACATTTGGAACATTCTGTATTTTGAGTAATAAGTGTTCTAAAACATCAAAGGTACTTTGAGTAATAAGTGTTCTAAAACATCAAAGGTACTTTGAGTCATAAGTGTTCTAAAACATCAAAGCTACTTTGAGTAATAAGTGTTCTAAATATTAGAGCCTGCTCAGTGTCACTTTGATAATCGTTCTCAGAGACAGTCATTACAAGTTAAACTGCATTGAGTTTATATAAGCACATTGAGTGTATTTAACGGAAAGGGAGAGATTCTTGTGGAAGGACCCAGCAACAGCACATTGAGTGTGTATTGAAATTTCTGCTTGACTGCACGAAGGACTGTTAGAAGTCTTCTTAGAGAGGAAAGCTTGGAGAGTAGATCAGGATCATGGATGACATGGTTGGAGATGGAGTTGGATGGCTGAGAGTCAGCAGTCAGAGTGAAAAGAGGAACAACGGGTCTAGCAGCTCACTGAGAGAAATTCAATGTGAGTTCAACAGCATCTTGAATGATAATGTGTCTCAGATGAGAGCGTGGGAGAAGAAGATGAGCACTGAGCTAGTGAGAAAAGATGAGGAGATCCTCGCTTTAAAGAGAGCTCTCCAACAGGCAGAAAGTGGAGTGGAGAACATGGAGCATGAAGTGCATAGGCTCAACCAGCACCATCAGGATACTGTGTCTCAGATGGAAGCTGAATGGGAGAAGAAGACAAGCATTGAATTGGGGAAGAAAGATAAGGAGATCCTCTCTTATAAGAAAGCTGTCCAACAGGCCGACAGTGGAATGGAACAGATAGAGATCACACTGTGTGAGGTCCAAATCATCTTGGATGCTGTTGTGTCTCAGATGAGTGTAGAATGGCAGAAGAAGATGACGAGCACTGAGCTGGAGAAGAAAATAGACGATCTCCAACAGGCCAAGAGTGAAGTGGAGAATATGAAGAGTGAAGTGTGTAGGCTCAACCAACATCTCACTCTGACTGAGGAAAAGGAGAAAGAAACACAAGAAATTGAGCTTCTGGTGAAGGAGAACGCTGAAATGAAGGTGCTCACCGCCACAAGCGAAAGGCCAAGGAACAGAAGGAGGAGGACAAAGAAGAAGAAGAAGACGTCAAGCACTGAGCTGGATAAGAAAGACGAGGAGATCCTCTCTTTAATGGACGATCTCCAACAGGCCAAGAGTGAAGTGGAGAACATGAAGAGCGAAGTGTGTGAGTTGAAAAGCGTCCGTGATGATATGGTGTGTCAGATGGAAGCAGAATGGGAGAAGAAGACGAGAACTGAGCTTGAGAAGAAAGATGAGGAGATCCTCTCTTTAAAGAAAACTCTGAAGAACATGGAGCATGAAGTGCATGGGCTCAACCACCACCATCAGGATACTGTGTCTCAGATGCAAGCTGAATTGGAGAAGAAAGATAAGGAGATCCTCTCTTTAAAGACAGCTGTTCAACAGGCCGACAGTGGAATGGAACAGATAGAGATCACACTGTGTGAGGTCCAAATCATCGTGGATGCTGTTGTGTCTCAGATGAGTGTAGAATGGCAAAAGAAGATGACGAGCACTGAGCTGGAGAAGAAAATAGACGATCTCCAACAGGTCAAGAGTGAAGTGGAGAACATGAAGAGTGAAATAAAACGTTGTCCTTAAGGCAAAGCAACGCAGATGCATTTGTGATGGGGATTGAACGTGCTTTAGATGATTAAAATAAATAAATTATGAAGTCACCCTCTCAGTCTTTTTATTTGGATTTTAAAATGTTCCTATTGGATGCTGAGTCCAGCAGTTCAACACCGTACTTCAAAAGTAGAAATATCACATTTATTTCACATCTTTCCATCTTGAAACAATCCACATACAGATAAATACAAATAAAGTGCAAAAATCTTGGCTTTGAATTCAAATTGATGACAGATATTTAGCAAAAATATCTCAGAAACTCTAAACGCAATTCTGTGCTATATTATAAAAAATAAAGTGAGCATATTTGTGAGCTGACGACCAACCAAATGCAGCAATATTTGATTATTTATGTCAAAATGTATCTGCATATTAAAATATTTCCTCAGTCCCCCAATAAAAATGTATGTCCTTCATTATGTCTTATTCAAAGTCCCAGTGTTTTACAGCTTTAACTCGATGGTTCCTTATGACAGTGGTTCTCAACCTTGGTGGTTGAACAGACATGAACATTGAGGAACAGTCATCTGGAAACAGGGCCATCTGTAAGGGGAAATAAAGGGGAGAGCTTTTTCGGGCCCATCCATAAAGTCAGCAAAATGATGGTCTATTGTTCTATGAATCTGTGATAATCACATTTATTTATTTATCTGAATAATATCCACTGTTATCCAGGAAGTTAATTATTTGGGCCATAGTATATAGTCATCCTAAAGATGTAAATTCTTGTTATAAAACTAAACGACACATTTTGATGAATAATCCAAAATGGGAAAAAGAACAAGTGATTAGATTTTAGGGACAATGTGAATCATAATCACAAATCTAACATTTAGCTAACAATGCATTATTGGGGACTGCTATGGCGTGGCCGAAGTCTCAAGTTCAAACATGACTCATTACATTTGATGATTTAATGAGTCACTCAGGTGGCTGTATTGTACCGGTATTGTTCATGTTACAGATTATTGTTCCCGTTCTCATAGAATTCCTTTTATCTTTTAAAGAAATCAGGTTTGCCATAGGCTACCATGCTGAGCTCCTCTTGTAGGTTAGTAAGCGTTCATGTACTAAGTTAATAGGTTTTTGACTCGAGCTTGGCCAACAAACTAGAAATCAGGAAGGGCAAAACAAAAATGTCAAAGGTTTGATTGTTTAACACACATATTGCAAGCTTTTTCTGTTTGACATGAATAAATAGAATGGTACAGTCCTACTTAATCTCTTATTTTATCCCCCTGTTCATGTGGAACATTTGGAACATTCTGTACTTTGAGTAATAAGTGTTCTAAAACATCAAAGGTACTTTGAGTAAGAAGTGTTCTAAAACATCAAAGGTACTTTGAGTCATAAGTGTTCTAAAACATCAAAGGTACTTTGAGTCACAAGTGTTCTAAAACATCAAAGGTACTTTGAGTAATAAGTGTTCTAAATATTAGAGCCTGCTCAGTGTCACTTTGATAATCGTTCTCAGAGACAGTCATTACAAGTTAAACTGCATTGAGTTTATATAAGCACATTGAGTGTATTTAACGGAAAGGGAGAGATTCTTGTGGAAGGACCCAGCAACAGCACATTGAGTGTGTATTGAAATTTCTGCTTGACTGCACGAAGGACTGTTAGAAGTCTTCTTAGAGAGGAAAGCTTGGAGAGTAGATCAGGATCATGGATGACATGGTTGGAGATGGAGTTGGATGGCTGAGAGTCAGCAGTCAGAGTGAAAAGAGGAACAACGGGTCTAGCAGCTCACTGAGAGAAATTCAATGTGAGTTCAACAGCATCTTGAATGATAATGTGTCTCAGATGAGAGCGTGGGAGAAGAAGATGAGCACTGAGCTAGTGAGAAAAGATGAGGAGATCCTCGCTTTAAAGAGAGCTCTCCAACAGGCAGAAAGTGGAGTGGAGAACATGGAGCATGAAGTGCATAGGCTCAACCAGCACCATCAGGATACTGTGTTTCAGATGGAAGCTGAATGGGAGAAGAAGACAAGCATTGAATTGGGGAAGAAAGATAAGGAGATCCTCTCTTATAAGAAAGCTGTCCAACAGGCCGACAGTGGAATGGAACAGATAGAGATCACACTGTGTGAGGTCCAAATCATCTTGGATGCTGTTGTGTCTCAGATGAGTGTAGAATGGCAGAAGAAGATGACGAGCACTGAGCTGGAGAAGAAAATAGACGATCTCCAACAGGCCAAGAGTGAAGTGGAGAACATGAAGAGTGAAGTGTGTAGGCTCAACCAACATCTCACTCTGACTGAGGAAAAGGAGAAAGAAACACAAGAAATTGAGCTTCTGGTGAAGGAGAACGCTGAAATGAAGGTGCTCACCGCCACAAGCGAAAGGCCAAGGAACAGAAGGAGGAGGACAAAGAAGAAGAAGAAGACGTCAAGCACTGAGCTGGATAAGAAAGACGAGGAGATCCTCTCTTTAATGGACGATCTCCAACAGGCCAAGAGTGAAGTGGAGAACATGAAGAGCGAAGTGTGTGAGTTGAAAAGCGTCCGTGATGATATGGTGTGTCAGATGGAAGCAGAATGGGAGAAGAAGACGAGAACTGAGCTTGAGAAGAAAGATGAGGAGATCCTCTCTTTAAAGAAAGCTCTGGAGAACATGGAGCATGAAGTGCATGGGCTCAACCACCACCATCAGGATACTGTGTCTCAGATGCAAGCTGAATTGGAGAAGAAAGATAAGGAGATCCTCTCTTTAAAGACAGCTGTTCAACAGGCCGACAGTGGAATGGAACAGATAGAGATCACACTGTGTGAGGTCCAAATCATCGTGGATGCTGTTGTGTCTCAGATGAGTGTAGAATGGAAAAAGAAGATGACGAGCACTGAGCTGGAGAAGAAAATAGACGATCTCCAACAGGTCAAGAGTGAAGTGGAGAACATGAAGAGTGAAATAAAACGTTGTCCTTAAGGCAAAGCAACGCAGATGCATTTGTGATGGGGATTGAACGTGCTTTAGATGATTAAAAAAAATAAATTATGAAGTCACCCTCTCAGTCTTTTTATTTGGATTTTAAAATGTTCCTATTGGATGCTGACTTCAGCAGTTCAACACCGTACTTCAAAAGTAGAAATATCACATTTATTTCACATCTTTCCATCTTGAAACAATCCACATACAGAATAATACAAATAAAGTGCAAAAATCTTGGCTTTGAATTCAAATTGATGACAGATATTTAGCAAAAATATCTCAGCAACTCTAAACGCAATTCTGTGCTATATTATAAAAAATAAAGTGAGCATATTTGTGAGCTGACGACCAACCAAATGCAGCAATATTTGATTATTTATGTCAAAATGTATCTGCATATTAAAATATTTCCTCAGTCCCCCAATAAAAATGTATGTCCTTCATTATGTCTTATTCAAAGTCCCAGTGTTTTACAGCTTTAACTCGATGGTTCCTTATGACAGTGGTTCTCAACCTTGGTGGTTGAACAGACATGAACATTGAGGAACAGTCATCTGGAAACAGGGCCATCTGTAAGGGGAAATAAAGGGGAGAGCTTTTTCGGGCCCATCCATAAAGTCAGCAAAATGATGGTCTATTGTTCTATGAATCTGTGATAATCACATTTATTTATTTATCTGAATAATATCCACTGTTATCCAGGAAGTTAATTATTTGGGCCATAGTATATAGTCATCCTAAAGATGTAAATTCTTGTTATAAAACTAAACGACACATTTTGATGAATAATCCAAAATGGGAAAAAGAACAAGTGATTAGATTTTAGGGACAATGTGAATCATAATCACAAATCTAACATTTAGCTAACAATGCATTATTGGGGACTGCTATGGCGTGGCCGAAGTCTCAAGTTCAAACATGACTCATTACATTTGATGATTTAATGAGTCACTCAGGTGGCTGTATTGTACGGGTATTGTTCATGTTACAGATTATTGTTCCCATTCTCATAGAATTCCTTTTGTCTTTTAAAGAAATCAGGTTTGCCATAGGCTACCATGCTGAGCTCCTCTTGTAGGTTAGTAAGCGTTCATGTACTAAGTTAATAGGTTTTTGACTCGAGCTTGGCCAACAAACTAGAAATCAGGAAGGGCAAAACAAAAATGTCAAAGGTTTGATTGTTTAACACACATATTGCAAGCTTTTTCTGTTTGACATGAATAAATAGAATGGTACAGTCCTACTTAATCTCTTCTTTTATCCCCCTGTTCATGTGGAACATTTGGAACATTCTGTATTTTGAGTAATAAGTGTTCTAAAACATCAAAGGTACTTTGAGTAATAAGTGTTCTAAAACATCAAAGGTACTTTGAGTCATAAGTGTTCTAAAACATCAAAGCTACTTTGAGTAATAAGTGTTCTAAATATTAGAGCCTGCTCAGTGTCACTTTGATAATCGTTCTCAGAGACAGTCATTACAAGTTAAACTGCATTGAGTTTATATAAGCACATTGAGTGTATTTAACGGAAAGGGAGAGATTCTTGTGGAAGGACCCAGCAACAGCACATTGAGTGTGTATTGAAATTTCTGCTTGACTGCACGAAGGACTGTTAGAAGTCTTCTTAGAGAGGAAAGCTTGGAGAGTAGATCAGGATCATGGATGACATGGTTGGAGATGGAGTTGGATGGCTGAGAGTCAGCAGTCAGAGTGAAAAGAGGAACAACGGGTCTAGCAGCTCACTGAGAGAAATTCAACGTGAGTTCAACAGCATCTTGAATGATAATGTGTCTCAGATGAGAGCGTGGGAGAAGAAGATGAGCACTGAGCTAGTGAGAAAAGATGAGGAGATCCTCGCTTTAAAGAGAGCTCTCCAACAGGCAGAAAGTGGAGTGGAGAACATGGAGCATGAAGTGCATAGGCTCAACCAGCACCATCAGGATACTGTGTCTCAGATGGAAGCTGAATGGGAGAAGAAGACAAGCATTGAATTGGGGAAGAAAGATAAGGAGATCCTCTCTTATAAGAAAGCTGTCCAACAGGCCGACAGTGGAATGGAACAGATAGAGATCACACTGTGTGAGGTCCAAATCATCTTGGATGCTGTTGTGTCTCAGATGAGTGTAGAATGGCAGAAGAAGATGACGAGCACTGAGCTGGAGAAGAAAATAGACGATCTCCAACAGGCCAAGAGTGAAGTGGAGAACATGAAGAGTGAAGTGTGTAGGCTCAACCAACATCTCACTCTGACTGAGGAAAAGGAGAAAGAAACACAAGAAATTGAGCTTCTGTTGAAGGAGAACGCTGAAATGAAGGTGCTCACCGCCACAAGCGAAAGGCCAAGGAACAGAAGGAGGAGGACAAAGAAGAAGAAGAAGACGTCAAGCACTGAGCTGGATAAGAAAGACGAGGAGATCCTCTCTTTAATGGATGATCTCCAACAGGATAAGAGTGTAGTGGAGAACATGAAGAGCGAAGTGTGTGAGTTGAAAAGCGTCCGTGATGATATGGTGTGTCAGATGGAAGCAGAATGGGAGAAGAAGACGAGAACTGAGCTTGAGAAGAAAGATGAGGAGATCCTCTCTTTAAAGAAAACTCTGGAGAACATGGAGCATGAAGTGCATGGGCTCAACCACCACCATCAGGATACTGTGTCTCAGATGCAAGCTGAATTGGAGAAGAAAGATAAGGAGATCCTCTCTTTAAAGACAGCTGTTCAACAGGCCGACAGTGGAATGGAACAGATAGAGATCACACTGTGTGAGGTCCAAATCATCGTGGATGCTGTTGTGTCTCAGATGAGTGTAGAATGGCAGAAGAAGATGACGAGCACTGAGCTGGAGAAGAAAATAGACGATCTCCAACAGGTCAAGAGTGAAGTGGAGAACATGAAGAGTGAAATAAAACGTTGTCCTTAAGGCAAAGCAACGCAGATGCATTTGTGATGGGGATTGAACGTGCTTTAGATGATTAAAAAAAATAAATTATGAAGTCACCCTCTCAGTCTTTTTATTTGGATTTTAAAATGTTCCTATTGGATGCTGACTTCAGCAGTTCAACACCGTACTTCAAAAGTAGAAATATCACATTTATTTCACATCTTTCCATCTTGAAACAATCCACATACAGAATAATACAAATAAAGTGCAAAAATCTTGGCTTTGAATTCAAATTGATGACAGATATTTAGCAAAAATATCTCAGAAACTCTAAACGCAATTCTGTGCTATATTATAAAAAATAAAGTGAGCATATTTGTGAGCTGACGACCAACCAAATGCAGCAATATTTGATTATTTATGTCAAAATGTATCTGCATATTAAAATATTTCCTCAGTCCCCCAATAAAAATGTATGTCCTTCATTATGTCTTATTCAAAGTCCCAGTGTTTTACAGCTTTAACTCGATGGTTCCTTATGACAGTGGTTCTCAACCTTGGTGGTTGAACAGACATGAACATTGAGGAACAGTCATCTGGAAACAGGGCCATCTGTAAGGGGAAATAAAGGGGAGAGCTTTTTCGGGCCCATCCATAAAGTCAGCAAAATGATGGTCTATTGTTCTATGAATCTGTGATAATCACATTTATTTATTTATCTGAATAATATCCACTGTTATCCAGGAAGTTAATTATTTGGGCCATAGTATATAGTCATCCTAAAGATGTAAATTCTTGTTATAAAACTAAACGACACATTTTGATGAATAATCCAAAATGGGAAAAAGAACAAGTGATTAGATTTTAGGGACAATGTGAATCATAATCACAAATCTAACATTTAGCTAACAATGCATTATTGGGGACTGCTATGGCGTGGCCGAAGTCTCAAGTTCAAACATGACTCATTACATTTGATGATTTAATGAGTCACTCAGGTGGCTGTATTGTACGGGTATTGTTCATGTTACAGATTATTGTTCCCATTGTCATAGAATTCCTTTTGTCTTTTAAAGAAATCAGATTTGCCATAGGCTACCATGCTGAGCTCCTCTTGTAGGTTAGTAAGCGTTCATGTACTAAGTTAATAGGTTTTTGACTCGAGCTTGGCCAACAAACTAGAAATCAGGAAGGGCAAAACAAAAATGTCAAAGGTTTGATTGTTTAACACACATATTGCAAGCTTTTTCTGTTTGACATGAATAAATAGAATGGTACAGTCCTACTTAATCTCTTCTTTTATCCCCCTGTTCATGTGGAACATTTGGAACATTCTGTACTTTGAGTAATAAGTGTTCTAAAACATCAAAGGTACTTTGAGTAATAAGTGTTCTAAAACATCAAAGGTACTTTGAGTCATAAGTGTTCTAAAACATCAAAGGTACTTTGAGTCACAAGTGTTCTAAACATCAAAGGTACTTTGAGTAATAAGTGTTCTAAATATTAGAGCCTGCTCAGTGTCACTTTGATAATCGTTCTCAGAGACAGTCATTACAAGTTAAACTGCATTGAGTTTATATAAGCACATTGAGTGTATTTAACGGAAAGGGAGAGATTCTTGTGGAAGGACCCAGCAACAGCACATTGAGTGTGTATTGAAATTTCTGCTTGACTGCACGAAGGACTGTTAGAAGTCTTCTTTGAGAGGAAAGCTTGGAGAGTAGATCAGGATCATGGATGACATGGTTGGAGATGGAGTTGGATGGCTGAGGGTCAGCAGTCAGAGTGAAAAGAGGAACAACGGGTCTAGCAGCTCACTGAGAGAAATTCAATGTGAGTTCAACAGCATCTTGAATGATAATGTGTCTCAGATGAGAGCGTGGGAGAAGAAGATGAGCACTGAGCTAGTGAGAAAAGATGAGGAGATCCTCGCTTTAAAGAGAGCTCTCCAACAGGCAGAAAGTGGAGTGGAGAACATGGAGCATGAAGTGCATAGGCTCAACCAGCACCATCAGGATACTGTGTCTCAGATGGAAGCTGAATGGGAGAAGAAGACAAGCATTGAATTGGGGAAGAAAGATAAGGAGATCCTCTCTTATAAGAAAGCTGTCCAACAGGCCGACAGTGGAATGGAACAGATAGAGATCACACTGTGTGAGGTCCAAATCATCGTGGATGCTGTTGTGTCTCAGATGAGTGTAGAATGGCAGAAGAAGATGACGAGCACTGAGCTGGAGAAGAAAATAGACGATCTCCAACAGGCCAAGAGTGAAGTGGAGAACATGAAGAGTGAAGTGTGTAGGCTCAACCAACATCTCACTCTGACTGAGGAAAAGGAGAAAGAAACACAAGAAATTGAGCTTCTGGTGAAGGAGAACGCTGAAATGAAGGTGCTCACCGCCACAAGCGAAAGGCCAAGGAACAGAAGGAGGAGGACAAAGAAGAAGAAGAAGACGTCAAGCACTGAGCTGGATAAGAAAGACGAGGAGATCCTCTCTTTAATGGATGATCTCCAACAGGATAAGAGTGTAGTGGAGAACATGAAGAGCGAAGTGTGTGAGTTGAAAAGCGTCCGTGATGATATGGTGTGTCAGATGGAAGCAGAATGGGAGAAGAAGACGAGAACTGAGCTTGAGAAGAAAGATGAGGAGATCCTCTCTTTAAAGAAAACTCTGGAGAACATGGAGCATGAAGTGCATGGGCTCAACCACCACCATCAGGATACTGTGTCTCAGATGCAAGCTGAATTGGAGAAGAAAGATAAGGAGATCCTCTCTTTAAAGACAGCTGTTCAACAGGCCGACAGTGGAATGGAACAGATAGAGATCACACTGTGTGAGGTCCAAATCATCGTGGATGCTGTTGTGTCTCAGATGAGTGTAGAATGGCAAAAGAAGATGACGAGCACTGAGCTGGAGAAGAAAATAGACGATCTCCAACAGGTCAAGAGTGAAGTGGAGAACATGAAGAGTGAAATAAAACGTTGTCCTTAAGGCAAAGCAACACAGATGCATTTGTGATGGGGATTGAACGTGCTTTAGATGATTAAAAAAAATAAATTATGAAGTCACCCTCTCAGTCTTTTTATTTGGATTTTAAAATGTTCCTATTGGATGCTGACTTCAGCAGTTCAACACCGTACTTCAAAAGTAGAAATATCACATTTATTTCACATCTTTCCATCTTGAAACAATCCACATACAGAATAATACAAATAAAGTGCAAAAATCTTGGCTTTGAATTCAAATTGATGACAGATATTTAGCAAAAATATCTCAGCAAATCTACACGCAATTCTGTGCTATATTATAAAAAAATAAAGTGAGCATATTTGTGAGCTGACGACCAACCAAATGCAGCAATATTTGATTATTTATGTCAAAATGTATCTGCATATTAAAATATTTCCTCAGTCCCCCAATAAAAATGTATGTCCTTCATTATGTCTTATTCAAAGTCCCAGTGTTTTACAGCTTTAACTCGATGGTTCCTTATGACAGTGGTTCTCAACCTTGGTGGTTGAACAGACATGAACATTGAGGAACAGTCATCTGGAAACAGGGCCATCTGTAAGGGGAAATAAAGGGGAGAGCTTTTTCGGGTCCATCCATAAAGTCAGCAAAATGATGGTCCATTGTTCTATGAATCTGTGATAATCACATTTATTTATTTATCTGAATAATATCCACTGTTATCCAGGAAGTTAATTATTTGGGCCATAGTATATAGTCATCCTAAAGATGTAAATTCTTGTTATAAAACTAAACGACACATTTTGATGAATAATCCAAAATGGGAAAAAGAACAAGTGATTAGATTTTAGGGACAATGTGAATCATAATCACAAATCTAACATTTAGCTAACAATGCATTATTGGGGACTGCTATGGCGTGGCCGAAGTCTCAAGTTCAAACATGACTCTTTACATTTGATGATTTAATGAGTCACTCAGGTGGCTGTATTGTACCGGTATTGTTCATGTTACAGATTATTGTTCCCATTCTCATAGAATTCCTTTTGTCTTTTAAAGAAATCACATTTGCCATAGGCTACCATGCTGAGCTCCTCTTGTAGGTTAGTAAGCGTTCATGTACTAAGTTAATAGGTTTTTGACTCGAGCTTGGCCAACAAACTAGAAATCAGGAAGGGCAAAACAAAAATGTCAATGGTTTGATTGTTTAAACATAGTTGCGCATTTTGCTCACTTCAGTGCTTTATCGCTACATCTACCCGAGTGACGATTATGTTGGACTTCAAATAACTTCCAACTTCATTAATAACAATTTTGTTTTTGAGCCAGAAAAAAATTCGACCGAGGGCCACATGTGGCCCCTGGGCCGCCAGTTGCCATTGTCTACTGTAATGGCTTTCTAACCTATGCACAATGTAAGAATAACAAGATAATGACTGGGTTTTTGTCATGGTTTATATTCTTTATTTTATTTTTCTATTTACAATCAGCGATGATCAAAGACAGATGCTAGAATTTAAATCCCTTAAACTCTTGTAGTAGAACATTTAAAAAATGCTGTTCACACTATTTAGTCCCAATAAAATAGGATGAAGAATCCTCAGCGATTTGCTGAGATCCTATTCAGCAATTAGTGTCAGTAGGAAGGAACATTCAGCACTTAATTAACATCACAACAGTGCCTTCAGTGGTCCCAGTGTAGGTTTATCTGTGAGTACTGCTGTAATAAACCTGAGCTCCAAATCAAAGGTCAGGAAGCCTCTTTTAAAACACAGAAATAAATGTCTTCTCTCCACCTTGTCAAAGCTCGTCAGTGAGGTGTGAGGTGGTGTTACGGGACAAACATGACCACCAACCCAATACCAGAGAAAAAACAAAACAATAAAAACATCAAAGAAAATCAGTTAACTCGGAATCAAACTCACAACCATCGCATCACCGTGTTACATAGCTTCATGTTCAATTTGTCACCAAATTAATATATTTACATTTCATAGTCTTGAACCATGACATTTTAACACATTTGAAGTTAAAATCCTGCAAAAACTGATGCATTTTGTTTCGCAAATAAGAAACGTACCTATCAAATAAATACAGCACTTTTTACACACAGAGAAAGATTTCTTCAAGAACAAACTCAAATCTTTTAAGTACAGAAAAATCCTTCCAAGTACAAAACAGGACATTTGTTACGCAATTTACTGGCTTTTGCGTGACTCGGCAAGAAATAAATGTGAAAATGTTTGTGATTGAAGAACGTTTTAGTACTTGAAAAACAATAGTTTTTGTTTCTTTTTATGTGCAAAACATGATCTACTTGTTTCTGAAGCATGATGTATTTGTAAAATTGACACTATTCTTATTTGCAAAACAGAAACGCATTATTTTGTGAATGATGTTTTGTTTTTGCAAACCACACTGAGTTTGGATGCAAGTTAATCGTGTTTTTTTTGTGTTTGTGAGGTTGATGATTTATTTTTTTTTAAATGATTTCAACTCCATAAACATTTTTGTATTTAAAAAGAATTATGATTTTTGATGTTCTACTGATAAGTTCACTCTGATTAGCATATACCTGGAACTAAAGTATTTATTTATTGCACATGGTGACAACTAAGCATTTTATCAGTAATACATATTTTATTTTATACTTTGCACTTATTTTAGTTCAGGGGCCAAATATGGACGAGTTTGACCTTAAGTGGGCCACAGACTTTTGGTTGGAAAAGGAGCAAATTCAACATTAATGTGTCCTGGTTTTGCACTTCCATGTGTAAATGATATATAAATGATAAAGTGTGTGAGTATATAATCCCTGCAGGATCATCACTGAAATTTAACTGATTTTGGGGAAATTTCGTGTGAATATTCTTCAAATAATGTGGATTTGACTTGAATTTTTGTATTGGAAGGAACTGAGATTTCTACAACTGAATTCATTGGTCATTTACAGAATGTTTGGTGTTTTTTTTTCGATCATTTTTTAATCTTGTCGAGCGGGCCGAATATGATGCTCTAAAGAGCCGGATATGGCCCCCGGGCCTTGAGTTTAACACGTGTACCACATTTAATTTCACCCTTTGACAACAAATACAGACAAGATAAAGATACGTTTTTTCAAATTAAGTCATGTATTGCACTTGGTGACAACAAAGCAATATACCGGTAATAAATGTTTTATTCTCTGAAATAATAAAAAACATGCTGCAAAATATGTGCCAGTTTAGTCTTTTACTCCTCCAGGGACAGCACGTGTGAGTGAGTTCTGCAGTGTGGATGTTTAGGGGAAGGTCTGGGTTAGAACCAATCAGAAATCTATCTAACTGTGCTTTTTATGTTGTTCTGAGAAGAAGTAGTGAAAGCAGCGACTCCTAAAACATATATCATAAATATATCAAAATAGGCCATATTGTCATTTTCTATATCGCCAGAATAGAACACTTGATATATATTGAATAATACAGTATATCTAACATCATCATTTGCTATATTACATTTTTTAGCAGCTGTAAATAAAAAAAACACAACAGGATGGGATATAAGTATAAATGTTAAGAAAAAAATGTGATTATAAAGATTGAAAGCACTATTTAGCAATAGTGAAGCGTCACTGAAGTGTGACCTTGGTTTAACACCAGCCCACTAGGTATCAGATGGTCGCCATTAGGGTGTCTCCCCTTTATTGGGGGGGAGGGAGGTTCCAAGGTGTCCCTTTGTCAGGAGCATTTACTGGTCCCTGGGAAACTCTTTTCATGCCTCCTTCCTGTGAGCATAAATAACGTGGTGCGATATCGGAGAAAAGCATTAGAGCGCAATTTTGAAAAAGGGAAGGTCATGTGTTTCTTTCAGGTGTGAATTACTTCCATGTAAAACGAGCTGCATTCAAGCTGTAACCAATTATAGCGGTAAAATAGTCCATGTGATGATAAGAGCCGCCTCCTATTTTCCATTTGCTGCTGATAAGTAAATTGTGATTGTGTTGCAGAGTGAATGAAAAGCTGAAGATTCAAAAATAAAATAATAATTAAAAAAAAAAAGCTAAACATTACCAGTAATAGATGAAGCAGCTTCTCTTCCACGTGGCGGACAATTCAAACACTGCATTAGATCTATATCAACAACATTATATTTCACGTTTAAACAATTTATACTAAAAAAATATGAATTGTACATTTATTTACTACAGGTCAAACAATGGTATGGTGACTCTGACACACATGAAAACCATAAAAATTCTGATGATGGTTAAAAAATAAAGAAAAAAAACACCATGGAAACTGAATAACTGACAGCTCTGATGATTTAATCCACCTTTCTGTGTGGAGTTTGCATGTTCTCAGTGGGTTTTTAAAGCTTTAAACAACTTAATGAACAGCTATTCCAACCAATTTCAATTCTCTTCAGCTTTTTTTCAACTTTATCAACCGTTTTTATATCTTTATTAAGAATGTTTCAGCCATAATCCGTGTACCCTTCGTTCTTTGGTTATTCCGTTTTAAAACCAAATCAAAATAACAAATTGCCAGTGTGGTTATTTTGTTTTACTGATTTAAAACCAAAACAGAAATACCAGATAAGCTGCGTTTTTCTGCTTTTTTGTGTTTTCGTTTGTTTGCTTATTCTTAACTTGTTTTATTTGTGTGATATTTTAATATTTACAGGGAAGTTAGAGCGAGAACTGAAGTCCGCTGCACCTCGTTTCCCTCTCCAGGTCGTGGACCAGGTCTCCTCACACATTAGGACTGTTTAGCATTTATTTCAGCAGTTTTCTGGTTCTGCTCATGTTTTCATTCAGTCTGTGGATGTTTTAGCTCGTGAGAACTTCTGCACATTTATGTTTTGTTTCGCGGTGTGACTGACTATTAACTGTGAGGCTGGTGTGAGGAACAATCCATGTTAGAACTTCTACCATTTGACACTTTTGCAAAAACAATTACAGCTTTTTTGAGGGCAGTAAAATGTTTATTTTGCACGTTATAAATGCATTACACCACCACTGGTTCCACATATCATGAGCATGTTTTACATAACATCCATTTTTGGTTTTGATTTATTTATGTATTAATAACGTTTCAGTTCATCAGTAATGTGACGTATGCGTTGCTTCTTTTTATGTCCGGACCGGGAGCAAAACTCCGCCCAGTCACCAGTTTATCTGGATGCTATATGGACGTAACACTGTTTGGTAAAGTTGACAGATATTCACAGATTCAGAATTCCAGCATCAATAACTTTTTAACTAAACGTCAGACACAAAAAAAAAAAAAAATCAGGTTTTTTTTATTTTGTATATTGGTTTTGAAACAAAATAACCAAAAAAACGAAGGTACACGGATTAGCCATGCCAACCATTTTAACATTCTTTCAAACTTTTTTCAACATTTTTTACTTCTTCAACCTTCTTCAGCTTTTTCTATATTTACTGTAGATTGTTTCAGATCCTTCAACATGTTTCAATATTTTCTTATTTTTATTTCATTTTTACTTTCCAATGCATCTGTGTAGTGGAGCCCAGAGTTCACAGCCAAACATGGTGATGCTGCTTTTAATTGTTATGCTGCAAAGAAGTGGAACAACAGAGTTAAAGTCAGCATCACATGAGAATATTTTTAAATCCAAGTTAAAGGCACTATTTTTCTCTACTGCGTATGACTGAGAGGGAGATTTTTAATCATTTTATCATTGATTTAATGTTTTTATTGTTGATTTTAAATGTTTTTACCACTGATTTTTAATGTTTTTACCACTGATTTTTAATGTGCTTATTGATTTTTAATGTGCTTATTGATTTTTAAACTGTACTATTTTTTTTGTTGCACTTTTTCATCATGTAAAGCACATTGAATTGCCTTGTGTATGAAATGCGCTATACAAATATATTTGCCTTGCCTCGACTACAGGACTATGCATAATAATTTAACATTTATGCTTCATAACTTTTATGAACACAGTTTCAGCTACTCCAACTAATTTCAACATTTTTAGCCTTTTTATAAGTGTCTTCAGCTTTTTCAATTAAAAAAAAAACTAACTTTTCAACCTTTTTTTATTTATTTATTTGTTTTACTTTTTTAGCTCGATAAAACTTTATTTCTAACTTTTATTGATAATTAAACATAGAGATGAAAAATCAAGTTGTTGTATATGTTAATCGGAAGATATTGATCATTCAGAGGACAAAATTGAGTCAAAACTATTTTCTGAAAAAAAGAAAATGCAGTTTTACTCACTGCCATCAAAAATAAAGTGCAACAAGTTTCTTTTCACTGAAAGTAGTGTGTAGAAGTCTCAACATAATGACAATATTGTACAAATACACCAAAAATGTTGATTAAATAGATTTTTTTTAAAAAATGCAATCTTCTTTAGCTTTCTTTAATTACTTCTTTTTAAAAAAAAAACTTTATACAACTTTATTAACAATGTTCGAGCTATTTTACATTTCTTCAACGTTTTTTTTTTTTTTTTACCTTCCTTTAGCTTTTTGCAACTTTTTAAACTTTTTACAACTTTATTAACGAAGTTTCAGCCATTTCAACCATTTTACAGTTTTTTCAACTTTATCAACCTTTTTTTTAACATTCTTCAGCTTTTTTAAATTAAAAAAAAGAAAAAAAAACTTGATTAACAATGTTCAAGCCATTTCAACCATTTAAATTTTTTTCAACCTTTTTCAATTTTCTTCAGCATTTTTCCAACTTTTTCAATTTTCTTCATCTATTTGAACTTTTTTTTAACAATGTTTCAACCATTTTGAACCTTTTATAACTGTGCAGACCTAGTTCAGCTATAGGTCGTATCCAACAACCTTTAAAGCTGCCTAGCAATGGCTACGTTTAGGTCGTTCCCGTGGGTCTGAGGTTGGGGCTCGTCCTGACTACAGGGTGGGGGGTGAGATGGGGGTCCTTTCTTTTCTTCTCCGCCTGGGGGGACGTGTGCAATGTGTTCTGTCTCCGCTTCTCAGATTACTGCACAAATCATGCAACAGAGACAGATTTATGTTAGGCTTTTTGGTGACTTATTAAAAAAAGTGGACTTGGAATTTGGACAAACATGGGAGTGCTTTCCAAACTGTATCTCTGTACGTCTAGACCAGTGGTTCTCAAGCTTTGTAGGCTCAAGTACCCCCCCTCTCTGATTCCTGAATCCATGTACCCCCCCTTTGTCCAACCACAACATTTTACTCAGAACTCTGTAATAAAACAACTATACCACTGAATGAGTGATAACACACATTTTAAACAATCTCAGTGTGTAAATAAGTAGAAAGAAACAGTATTTAGTGCCTCATGAATAGATATATTTCTATAGTTTTTATCATTTCCTGTCATCTCCTTCCTGATGTGGGACCAAGACTGATTAACGTATTTTCAGTTCATGTTCTAACGTTATTTTTGTGTGTTTTTGGTGTGATTTTGTGTATTTTGTTGTTGTTTGTCTGTTCTTTTTTTCATCATTCATTATATCTTTTTATCTTATTTCATCAATTCCTTGCGGCGACGACGTTTAAAGGGACACGCACACTCGAGCACTCACAGAAACTCACGATGACCAACAAGTAACGGAGATCATGTAAGCTAAAAAGGCAATAACTTTAAATAAATAATCTAAAACCTACATATTTTGATATGTGAGACATATAATCAGATTATAACTGACATAAAAAGGGATCAGAGACGTTTTTAGCCACGTTATGTTTTATTCATAATTCACTTTTGTTCTTCGTAGCCTCTTTTCCTTTGATTTACATTCAAACTGTGTGATTTTTGGGATTATATCAGCGAAAAGTGTTTTTAGTCCGTTTTTGGAAACGTGTTGTTTTTTCACCACGGCAGACGTCACTAACCGCCACCGTCTGATTATTACGCCACCTAGTGGAAGTGCGTCTGGTTGTCAAAATAAACATGATGGCCTGTTCCTAACTATTCTCCTAACACTTTTCCTTAACCCCGTGACGTCATCCACAGGGTTATGGAAAAGTGGATAGGAAAGGAGATAGGAAGGACTGTTCGGACGCAGCCAAAAATTGTGTGCTGTTATCTGAAAAAGAAAAAGAAAAAAAAAAAAAATCTGTTTTATATACAGTATATATACAGTATATAAACATATAATAAGAATTCGTTTTTTTATCAATTACTACACATTTCAGGCGACCCAGTTTAAACTCCAGACGACCCCACATGGGGTCCCGACCCCAAGATTGAAAAATACTGGATTAAAGACTCAGACTCTCCTAAATTCAGCCAAACATTGCAGAGTTTTGTGAATCCTCTGAACTTCAACCTTCACATTAAAGGTGTAGCGAGTCAGAATTCATAGTTTTAGGTTGATCGATATGTCGTATTACTGACATATGTTCAATCAACAAATGTTTGATAGATTTCCAAATTATTATTATTTTTTCAATATGATATATATTTTATTCCTCAGCGGGATAGGTAAAATTGTATTTGACGTTACATTACTATATTTTTCATTGTGCTGAAGTGGGGGTACGTGGTTTCAGGTTCAATGTCTGAAGCGGTAAAGGACTGTAAAAAGTGTGGGAACCACTGATATAGTACCTTGAATAAATTTGACAATTTAAAAAAAAAAAAAAAAATCGAGTAGCTGACCCTAGTGCAGATATAGTTGCAGACCAATGCTGTAGCGTAGAGTCTACTGGAGCCCACAGCAGCTTCAGTTTGTGCCTGAGCTCCTCTACGATGTCACTTCTTCACTACTTTGTTGACACTGCCATGATTAAAGACATTTCTGTGTTTTTCATTGTTCCTGGGAATCAAACGCTTACATCTCGGTCCTCGACACCATCTCTAATCCCTTTGATGTCATTTCAAGATGTAATCAATGCCTCCTTATCAGATAAAAAGGTTATATTCCTCAAGAGCAAACACACACACACGCACACACACACACACACATCCTATTTAAAAAAAAAAAAAAACCAATGTAAGAACACTAGGGATTGAATAAAGTCAAAAACAAATCAAATGGACTTCAAAGTCAAACCAGTAACACCAGTGGTAGTAATTGGGCTATTGACCCGACTTCCTCAGACCCCGGTGCTTTATTTCTTCAAATACAAGAAAACGCTCTCAGTCTGATCAGCTGTCGACTGGAGGGTTTTGCATCTACAATTTGAGAGAACGCATTAGTCGGCTGGAAAATGGACAGAGTGAGTATAGAGAGTGAATGGAAGCCCTTGGTACAGAAAAAATACTCTGAAATTACCACAACTGAGTTCTCTTTTTATCAGGATGTTCCTAACAAGCGCCACCAACCTCTTCTCACTGTGCTCGACACAAAGTACGTCCAAACACACATTTTTGTCAGTGTGTGGGATCATATAAATGAGCTAAAAATGTAAGATAGCTACAGAAACTGTGATTGATCACAAATTCAGTGCTGGGGTTAGTGAGTGACTTTGACTTAGAAATGAATAATAATATCTGTGGATTAGCTGTGTTCAATTCAAGGCCCGGGGGCCACATTTAGCTCGTTAGAGCATTCAATTTGGCCCTTTTTTGTCTGTTTTTGCATTTATTTTGTGTCTTTTTAATGTAATTTTGTGTATGTTTCTCTCACTTTGTATATTTTTGTTGGGATTTTGTGTCATTTTGAGTGTTTTTAATGTCATTTGTTATATTTCTATGTTATTTTTGTGTACTTCTCGTATTCTTCATTCTATAATTTGTACTTGTCTTGTGAGTAGGTTTGTGTACATTTGTGTCTTTTTCTGCTGATCTAACTAGTAAAGTAGTGACTTTCCCTGTTGTGGAATCCATGAAGTGCAATCTAATCTCATCTAATCTATTTTTATTTTCCTTTGGCTTATTATTGTTCTACTTTTATGTATTCTTCTGTAATTTTGTATGTTTTCAGAGTCATTTTGTGATGATTTATAAGCGAGATAAAATGTAAGAAGAAACTGTGATTGATCACGTATTCAGTGTTTGTGTGAGTTAGTGCTAAAGCTTTAATTATTAAACAGATATTCACAAAGATGGAGAAAAGAGTCCATAAACTGTAAATATGATTAATACAGTCTGTGTAGACTAGATGTGTTAAACCAAAGCATTCAATATGGCTATTTTTGTTTTTTGCCTTCATTTTAAGTATTTTTTTTTTATGTAATTTTGTGTATGTTTTTCTCCCTTTGTGTATTTTTGTTGGGATTTGGTCTCATTTTGTGTGTTTGTAATGTAATTTGGTATATTTTTCTGGTGTACTTTTGTTGTTGTATTCTTCATTTTATTATTTGTAGTTGTATTGTGAGTTATTTGGTGTATATTTGTTATCATTTTATGTATTGTTGCTCTTTTTACAGCTGATGTAACTATAGTAAATTAGATCAATTCTATTCTAATCTATTTTTGTTTTGCTTTTGTTTATTATCGTTGTGCTTTTATGTATTTTTCTGTAATTTTGTATGTCATTTCATTTGTTTACCTTTGGGGCCACATAAAATTAAACTGAGAGCCTGGTGTGGCCCCAAACAACATACGCCAGCACAGTTTTCCATGCTTATATAATATCATTGTGTTTAATCTCAAATTGTTGAAAGAACACTACATTTTTCCTAAATTCAAGAATTTTATTCAAATATTTCACAAATTTTTTCTGAATTAAATAAAAAAAAAAAAATGGTAAAAACTTAACTAAAGAAAAAAACTGAACTAAATGAAATTAGGAGACTGAAGTGAAGCTCCTGCATGGACTGATATCTGTCACCTATTGTTGATGCCTATTACATATTATCCATACGCAGAAGTGCAAACTAGGGCACATTATTTTTTAAATTAAGTTTTCTCAACCTCTTCTCACTGTGTTCGACACAAAGTACATCAAAAAACTGATTTGTGTCAATTTTGTCAGTGTGTGTGATCATATATAAGTGAGCTACAATGTATAATATATACAGAAACTGTGATTGATCACTTATTCAGTGCTTGTGTGAGTTAGTGCTAAAGCATTCATTATTAAACACACATTCACAAAATGGGAGAAAAGAGTCCAGAATCTGTAATATGATTAAAAAGGTCTGTGTCGACCATTTTTGTCTATGTTTTTGCATTCATAATGAAATTTTGTGTATGTTTCTGTAACTTTGTATGTTTTTAATGTAATTTGGTATATTTTTCTGTTTTTTTTTAATCATTTGGTGTCGTCTTGTGAGTAATTTTGTGTATATTTGTTCTCATTTGATGTATTGTTGATGTAACTCGTGAATTTCTCTGTCGTCGGAATCGTAAAGTATAATGTAATGTAATCTAATCTTTTTTTTAGACCAAATGTTTTTAAATTTAATCTTGTTAGTTTTTTGTGTTCATTTTGTGTGTTTTTCTCTCACTTTGTGTATTTTTGTTGGGATTTTGTCTAATTTTGTGTGTTTGTAATGTCATTTGGTATATTTTTCTTTTGTTGTATTTTTCATTTTATTATTTGTAGTCATCTTGTGAGTAAGTTTGTGTATATTTGTTATCTTTTTATGTAATGTTACTCTTTTTTTTCCGTTTTTTTTGTGCTGATGTAACCAGTAAAATACTGAATTTCCCTGTTGTGAGATTCATGAAGTGTAATTTGATTTCCTTTTGTTTATTATTGTTGCGTTTTTGTGCATTTTTCTGTAATTTTGTATGTTTTCAGAGTAAACTTGTGATGATATATAAGTGAGATATACAGTATATTATACAGAACCTGTGATTGATCATGTATTCAGTGTTTGTGTGTGTGTTAGTGCTAAAGCTTCAATTGTTAAACACACATTCTCAAAGCGGGAGAAAAGAGTCCATGAACTGTAAATATGAAAGACACTGAATAATTCTCCCACATTCATATTCATCCTATTTACACTCAATTAAAGAATGGAGCGATATTATAGTTTGTTGTTTGAGCACAATGTGGAAAATGAATGTGATTTCTCATTGTTGCACATGTTTTAATCTTTCTTTGCCAAAGCATAGCCTTGATTTGATGTGTTAGCTAGCATTACTAGCCTCTGGGTTAGCGTTAGCCTTAATAGAAAATCAACAGCTTCAAGATAAGTAATTTCATTATCATTGAAACTAAAAATAAACTCTCAAAATGCTCAATAATTCCAGCAAGTTAATGTCGTCTTCTTAGTTATACTAATTTGAAATGGTTTTACGTAGTCTTTGGTGACTTTTTGTACGACACCCATCACGACACCAACAAAACGTCATTTGGACTTAATTGCTACGTCTCTTATGTGGAAAAATAAGTTCAAATGTCCTTTTAAAAACAACCAAATATTAAATCACTGAATATGACTCAGTGTTTCCCAAACAACAAAGAAAAACATTACCAAATAATAGGGATGGGATTGGGGACCTTTGATATCATCTTAAAATGTTCCAATTTACCATGTTTATTTCTCATAATAATAATAATAATAATAATAATAATAAACTTTAACAAATATATCAAACCAACATTCCAACTGTTTGTATTGTAGAAACATTTGTTTCACAAACATTTATTTCACTACACAGTGTTTTCTCCTCAATGCACAAATGAAAAAGCAGCTCTATGTGACAAAGCTCTATGTTACCAGTATTTCTGTTTGCATTTGCACTGACACAATGAACTTATTTATAGCTCAGCCAAAGCGGAGCGGCTGTGCCCGGTCTGCTTCCCAAGTCTAACAGCGTCTGTACTACTTTTCAACCAAAAGAACCAAGTTTTTATTCGGTGCTTATTGCCAGAGCTGACTTGGTTCTAATCCTGTTCATCCAAAGAACTGTGTGTACAGCCGCGAGGTGGTGGGTAAAGAATAACTAAACCCCAAACCAACATTGCATGCTCCGTGCATGCTTCGTGCATGCTTCGTGCATGCTCCGTGCATGCTCCGTGCATGCTTCGTGCATGCTCCGTGCATGCTCCGTGCATGCTCCGTGCATGCTAGCGGTGACGTTTTTGACTCTGTGCTTCTATAAAGAACAGATTCTGGTCTAATCAGAGGCTTCATCAAGCTACAGTATGTGTGTATTTACAGACACATTGGGCCATATTCTAAGGTCTAGACTTAAGCACTTTTTTACACGCCTGAAGTTATGCACCTCTCTCCTGTGCATATTCTCTGGTCCAGGCTGTGACTGAAGGTGTTCTGAAACAAAGGAGGTGGACTGGGCCATGATTGTCATTATTTTTGGGTTGTCTAGAAATCACGGAACACTGAGTTTTCTTAACGCTTGTAAATGTCGTTGAAATCCGTGATAAAGTGTACTTTTAATTTGAAACGCCTTAGTTGATAAACAATGTAACAGGTTGATTTGATCAGATTATTGATCAGATTAGTGCAGGGTGAAGATCGGACACATTTTTCTATCTGAGCCACAGTTCAAATCTCTCTTTTTCCCCTCATATTAACACCGGATTAAAGTTTATTTGTGTGAAAAGCCTGATTTTATTAACTTCATTCCTGCATTTAGAAATGATCATCATCATTAAAGTTTCACTTGTTATTTACTCTTATAGTGTGATCAAACTGTGGCTTTACGTTATACACAGTGTTAAAATAGTTTAATCAGTCTTACGTCTGTAAGAGCTTCATTGTTACGAGCTGCAGCAGCTGACGTGCACACACAGCTGATCTCTCTCACCCCCTCCAGGACAAGGAGTGGACGGTACGGATGTAACACATTTTGTCCCGTCTAGAACTGGTAAATGTGAACATATTAGAAATGCTGATGGTCAATGATTTGGCGATCGACTCCCACCCCCCATCCCCCACCCCCATGACAGCGTGACAGTGTCAGTTTTAAATAGATTCTTTCTGGGAGTCTCTTCTGCAATAATATGAATCTGTGTGGTTTAAGTTGTAACTAAGTCCATACTTCTTGTGCAATATAATGTTTCACCTTCTCAGGGCGCTGCACTCATTCCAGGTTCAGAATCCCGTAAGAGGAAAAGAACTTAAGCAGATGAAAGAATGCGCGCAAAGCCAGTTTTGAATGGGAACACCCACATTTCAGTGCTAACTGGGATGGAGGCGTGCAGTGACTGACTTAAGTACAGGGGGAGAATAGAGCCCATTGTGTGTGTATCCCTGTTTGTTTCTCTATGTGCACGAAAGTGCATGTATTTCTCACTGCTGTGTGTGTATGTGAGGCTGCAGTGTTCTGAGGCTCATGATGGGAGTAGAGCAGAGTAATATCACGTCAGTGTGTGCTGTGTGCTTATGCTTGTGGGCTGTGGCGGGTCAGCAGAAAGCAGGGGTTTTCCCTTACACTTTCTTTTTAAAGGGCCCATGTTACGCTAAATCAACTTTTCTGTGCTTCAAACATCACAGCAGTGCTATTAGGGCTTCATACACATGCCCAAAGTGTTTCATTGATTCCCTCAATTGTTAGTTAGAGGGTGATTTGCTTCTTTCTTACTTCAAACACCTCGCTAAAATTCTGGAAAATAGGCGAGTTTGGGAAAATAAACCTCAAATACTGTGTTTCTGGGGTTCTTAGAACAAATGGAGATGGGTGAAAAATAGCATGATATGGGACCTTTAACACAGGATATTTATATCCATTTCAGCAGGTTGTTAGACACAGGAATGAGCCCACCAGTGATCAGGGACTTTAAGCAACAGCGCTGTTTGCGTTGGCCACAGAACCAGGAAACATCTCCACTGATGGAGGCTTAAGACACTCTGAAGCGTAGCCATGCTTTGGACTGCTTTCGTTTCGGGAAGTTGGGCTGATCACAGATGACGTTAACGGTAGTAAATAAACAAGCGACAATTCAACAATCAAGAAACATTACCAGAAGAGGCCAGGGGACAATATAAGGCTAAGTTATCAGTGTTAGGGATATCTGAGTGTCCATACAAAGTCCCAGCCAACACTTGGATGAACTGGCCAGATTCACCAACCACGTCTTTATAATTACATAATAAATGAACCCCGCACGGTAAAAATCCTCACATGCCATTATTCACTGTGTACTTTATAATGGAGCTACAACAGATATAAATACAATATATTTCCATCTAAGATGAAATCTAAAGCCACCGAGAGGCCCATAAAATCCTCATTTCAGATCTTAACTGTTCTCTTACCGCTTATAAAATGTAGAGAGCACACGTAGGAATGGGACGTTTTTGAAGACCAGTTTTTACCCATTTGTCCTATGAAAGAAATACAGCGTTTTCTTTATTTTTTTTTCCCTTTGGGATGATATAAAAAATTAGATCTGTATTATTTTTTTACAAACAGCCAAACACACAACAGCTCTTCGGCATGGTGAAACCCTCTCTGTTACAAAGGGAGTGAATACCTTGTTAACTTTGTTTTACACCCAAACAAATACGGCGACTGGCGTTGCGATGCCCGACTTCCCCCATCAGCCATTGCTGAACCCTACTACCTTCATTACACTCTTGTGTGTATTACACTGTTGTGTTCAGGTACAGCGCGGGAATTTACCTACTCCTCCACTCCCTCACAGTCACAAGGATACGTTTAGGTACCGAAACATGGTATGGTTTGATTTTAAGTGTATCTGTACCAGGTAGTACCTAAGGAATTTGGGCTGTACCTAAAAAAGTACCGAATTTGGTACCCATCCCTACCAAAGTTATTAAAAAAATACCCCAACGTTGCCTATATGTATTAACTACTGCCCCCTAAAGACAAAGAAGAGTACTTCACTTCAATAATCTTTAACAAAATATTCGTAAATGATGTAATAACTTGCGACAATACAAACCTTCATTTTCTGATAATTAATTATGTGAAGTTGGCAGTTAGTGTTTTGGCTGTTACTGGTTATTAACACATTAACACAATTATTCCACTGAGACTCTTTCTCTTCTTGACAACATCACTAACCTTTACCATGAAAGAACACAATCAAAAGCATCCAAAATTATATTTTTTGGGTCAAAAAAAAAAAAAAAAGTAGTAGTTTGAATGTTCTACTAAGGTTGTCTCCCTTGGGTTGGTTGTTAGTTTAGTTACGAAAACAGTTTGAAGCTGAAATGAGACACAGATACAGAGAAGTAGCTGGAGCGTGATGGGGAGAGGACTTAAATATATATATAAATATATATATATATATATATATATAGACAGAGAGAGAGAGAGAGAGAGAGAGTGTGCTGATGGCATGAAAACAGATCAGACCTCGGAGCCATGAGGAAAAAAACAAAGTGGTGGGATTCTTTTCTGGTGGGTGGTAAAATTGCTTGGGTAAAAGGTAGGAACAAGTGTGGCTGACAATCGATGCTCCTCACCTCTGAAACTTTATTCAACTCTAATGGAGTCACACACAATGTGAGGCTCAAAGGCCACAGAAGAAACTCAATATATTCGTGATAGAAACAATCTTTCCTCAAACCGGCGTCTCTCCATCCCTTTCTCTACAATGTTGTTGTTTTTTTCTGGTTCCTCGTGCTAGACGTCCTCCTGTGCTTGGAATACAGATGTGTGCACTTCATCCTAACTATTCTGGACACTTTTATGTAACTACATCATTTCACAGTATTCTGCATGTTGAGATTTATCAGATCATTTCCAGTGAGTGCGCTAACAGACCTGCTACTGGGTAAACAAATCAATCACATTAATGCCATATATGGTCAATTATAGCACTGTCAGCGCTGGCCCACTTCTTATTTTAGATGACGTTGTGTATGAAGCGTTTTTACGCTTTGCATGGCTGGTCAGAGTTATTTAGTGTCAGTGCATCTTCCAGGCCATGGGCAGGTGATCTCAAAGCTAAATTAACACACTTCATATTATACAGTATGTGCAATCACTACTGCCACGGCAGTGAAATTAATCTCTAGTGAAATGCTTGATGTCTGTATTATAATGTCTGTGTACACCAAATGTGGTCAACTTAAGGCCCGGGGGCCAAATCAGTCTCTGTAGACTATACAATTTGGCCATTTGTGTCTGTGTTTTTGTTGTTTTTACATTCATTCTGTGTATTTTTCATGTCATTTTGTGTATATTTCTCCCACTTTGACAATTTTTGTTGGCATTTTGTCACATTTTGTGTATTTTTAATGTCATTTTGTGTATGTTTCTCCCACTTTGTCTATTTTTGATAGAATTTTGTCTCATTTTGAGTATTTTTATTGTAATTTATATGTTTCTATCAACTGGTTTATTTTTGATGGAAGTTTGTCTCATTTTGTGTATTTTTAATGTCATTTTGTGTATGTTTCTCCCACTTTGTTTATTTTTGATGGCATTTTGTCTCATTTTGTGTATTTTTAATGTCATTTGGTATGTTTTTCTGTCATTTTTGTTGTTGTATTTTTCAGTTAATTATTTGTAGTGTAATTTTGTGTACATTTGTTATAGTTTTGTGTATTTTACTCTTTATCTTTTGCTGTTGTAACTAGTAAAGTAGTGAATTTCTCTCTTGTGGGATTGAAAAAGTATAATCTAATCTGTTTTTGTTTTCCTTTTGTTTATTACTGTTGTTGTGCTTTTGTGTATTTCTTTGTAATTTTGTTTCCAGAGTCATTTTGTGTAATTTTGCTCTTTTTTGTGTGAATTTTTCTGCCATTTTGTGTGTTTGCCTTTGGAAGCTGCACAACATTAAAATGAGGGCCGTGTGTTGGTCACCAGTTGTCCATGTTATGCATCTCAAAGTGTTGAAAGAACTTGCAATTCTTCATAAATCGGACTTAACACTTTTATTCAAATTATTTCCCCAAATTTCCCTGAATTTAACAAAAATTGTTAAAATAAAAATAAAAATAAAAATAAAAATAAAAAATAAGGACATCTGTCACTTATTGCTAGGATATTGTCGATGCCTTAAATATTTTCAGAAAAATATTTTTCTCAGGGATTCTCATCTGGTTTGACTTTAATCCCCATAAAACAGCTTTCACCTAAATCAAGAAAACTGTGTGAAATACTAAATGAAACTGAAAACAAATTGAATAAATTAAAAGATGCTGCGATGCAAAAGTGTGAAGCTCATTATTACACATTGATTTTCTTCTATAATTTCCTTATAAAATATGTATTTTTTTAATAAGCCTTTTCATACTCTCTAACTGCGAATGAGCGATTTAAGGGGTGTGTGTGTGTGTGGGGGGGGGGGGGTCATAGGTCAGAGGGATATAAACTTAAACAAACTCATCCACTCTGTTGATATTTCCAACCTAACAGCGTTTGTAATTTTATTCCAGAGATTGTTAGCATTTTAATAGTGTTTGTATTATTAATATTACACATATTCAGACTCGAGGAGGTGTCCAGGGTTTTCCGCTGATGCTGATTTCGGCCGATCCGAGCACTTTTAAAAACCGATGAGAGCAGCAGTATTGAAGCAAGGCAGTCCCCTCGCTTCCACACAGGTGACCCCCTGGTGACTGAAAACACAAACAAACTGGATCTTTACCTGGGAATGATGCATTTTTGTAAAACCGATGAGAGAAGCCAAAACGACAACCTCCTCTGCTTCCACAGTCTTCTCCCACGCTTTTAACTTCTGATTGTTATGTATTTACGTTATTGTTGTTATTGGTTCCTTTTTCTGATTTTTGTAGTTGTAAAGTGTTTCAGAGTTTTTGAAAGCGCTTATAAATAAAATTTATTATTATTATTGATGGGACAAGTGAGATTTCCAAGTGTGAAAAGGACAGTTCTGACTTTGAAAAGGTAAATTTACGAGGTCCACCATTCACTAACCAGGTCCATGATTATGTTTATTATCCTATTATTTTAATTCAATTTACAAATTTGAAGGAAGTGCACAAGACGGACAGGTCGATAAGTGAACTGGAGGAACGCCACCAGCTGAAACAGTTTGAAAAGTCAGGAAAAACAAGGATTTTCAGCTCGTGGGCAGCATTAGCTTTAGCAGCATTAGCTTTAGCAGCTAACTCAGTCTTTCCGCCTCGGAGACCGATACGTTTATGCAAAAAGTCATTCAAGGAATCAGCGTTGCAACGGGTAAAAAAATCTAAATCTCTGTCAGACACGCTTCCTACACCGTCAGCTATGAAGAGTTTATACCTCTTGACCTTTGACCTGATGTTCTAAAACTGAACCAGTACGAGAGTGTGAAAAGGCTTATAAAGATAACGCACACACACAAAAACTAAATCAGCTATTTGAACAAAACGTGGGATATGAATTAAAAAAAAAAAAACTTGCCATGCCGTGCACATTTTTGCTTGGATTTCAGGGAAAATACACATTAATCAACATAAACATCCAAGTGTGCAGCATCACAGCTAAAGCTAATTTCCATCTTTAGTATCTCAGTCGACAAAAAACCCAGCGCATTAAAATGCAACAAAAAAGTATACGAACAGAGGTCGTTTTTAAATATGCACAACAAATAAATCACCAAGTATAAGCAGGAGGTTGAATCTCAATGCTGAAAGTGCATCACAATGTCAGGAAAAATAGAATTAACTTAATGATCATAAAAACAATAATATCCAGTTCTTACATTGGACAATTTTCTTGACTTTATACTATCTTTTAAGAACCAGCTGTGTTGGACACTAACAATCAACGTGAACATGTATCTTTTTCAAAGAGGTTAAACCTGCTTCACGCGCACGATTATTTATTATTGCTGTGAAAGCTGTTGTGCAGTGGTTGGGTTTCTATTGGCTAAAGAGAGGACACTGGTTCAGTGGTATTAATGGGAGTCCCACTGGCTGAGAGCCACGCTGACCTTGGTCTTATCTCTGCGACCTCATGCATCATTGATAAATAAAAATGAAACTGAAGACGTCTTCTGAAGCAAAGCGATAACATCATCGCTTCTGTTGGTGAAAATGGGACTAAAGACTTTGAATGCTGTTGCAATGATCAGTTTGTATTTATTTATCCATAGAACCTATTTTCTTACTGACTTTATATTATATATTTATTTTATTCTACATTATTTTTTAAAAATATCATATTAGTGATAAAGGCAGGTCAATTTTAATCTCCTTCGATAAGGTTTTCGGCCACCTAGTGGCTCATGGGACCCTACAAACATGCATGGTCCGCCTATAGCCAGAAACGGACTAAAACACAATCACTAAAGCTAATACCAGCAAGTTTATTTTGTCTTCTTTTTGAATAACTAGTACAATGCCTGTCAGAAGTATGTATTCATATAGTGGGAGGAGCTTAAGTAGAGTTGTCAGTTATGCCCAAATGAGTATGTGTTTGAAGGTTGGATGAACAAAGAGGTGTAAATATCTGTACTCTGTCGTGTTATTAAGGGGTTTATAAGAAAAATAGCACGTGTGAATTCCCTGGTTTAATCCTAGGGGACATGAGTATGATTAATGTGTTTTTTTTGTTTGTTTTTTTCCTCATTTTTTTGTTTGGTGTATTTTTCTGTACTGTATGTTTTATGGACTCATTATGTGTATTTTTGTACACACAAAAAAAAGCCAGAGTTGAAATGTAAGACCATCTCTTTTTATGCAGCCACAACATTAAGGATTTAAACAACGATGTAAAAACGTCTATTTGGTGATATTAATATTGTTTTGAACCAGTAATCAATGAAGCAACTCCTTTCCAATGAGACGGTCTTGAAATGCTTATTCATGGATTCTCAAATTTCCTTTCAAGCGATCTCCGATCCCTGATAAGTTCAAGATGAATTACTGTATGGGGCTATTAGTGGTCCATTCATATGACCCAGTGCTGGGTTTTACTGGGCAGAGTGGAACATAAAACCAGAGGAATTGTTTTCATGTCTCTGCCTATGGGCCAGTCGCTGAGTGATGATTGGATGTGTAATTACTTCCATGAGCAGGACAGAAAAACCTAGCGTACCGTATATTATTTCACTGTAAGAAACTGAGGGGGGGAAATATTTGGTGGGATATTTCTTTATTGTTCTGGCAGAGTTGTGTTTTATTGCCATGTGAAAACACAAACATTTGTTCCATTTTTATAATAGAAAAACTTTAGAATAAACTAAAAAAAGTTGCTCTGTTTATTTTGTGCCACAGATATTCTCACTATTTTTGCACTGGAATTTCTCTGGAATTTTCTGTACTAAGTGCTGTATTTTTTTAATTTATTTTTTAATACAAAAACTAATTATTTTTTCAGAAAGTTGACAAAAACATTTACAAAAGGTGAAAATCTTGAATACAAAATAAAGGCTTTAAATAATTAGATACATTTTTAAATCAAGTCCCACCACTAACACAAACATTTGTTTTATTTTAATAATGTTTTGACTGTCAACTGCCAGTCTTCTTCAGAGGCGTCTGGTTATCGCTTTGATGTGTCCTTGACTCCGGCCTAATAATTCCTGCAAGTACATTTTGTCTTCCTTTTTGAATAATTTGTTATTGTTTCATTTATTACGACAAATTTTTCAGGAAATTTACTATGATTTTTGGACATATTTCGACTGTCGACTGCCAGACTTCTTCAGAGGCGTCTGTTGATCGCTTTGATGTATCCTTGAGTTGTGCGTAATAATTTCAGCAAGTTAATTTTGTTTTCTTTTTGAAAAATATGTTAAGGTTTTATTTATGCAGACAAATTTTTCAGGAAATATCCTTTGATCTTCTTACAATTATCACATATGAAGACTTAATATCTCAGAAAATGAATAAAAAGTCATTCTTTTAAAATAGTATGACAATGTTAAAATAATCATTATGAAATATTTCATTACAAAAAAATAATAATAATTAGATATTAAAGAATAATAAAACATGTTTTATAATAATGTGACCTTATTTTACAATATAATGGCCATCTTATATATTTGTCTGTTATTTATCTAAATGTTTTTTTTATCTTAAAATGTTATTATTTAATTATGACTTTTGGGCTTCCATACTACAGAGGCTGCTCTCTATTTGTATAATATCAGTCGTTGAATGCAGTGAAGCCAAAAAAGAGGGAAACATTTGAAGAAGAGATGATTTTACTCTTTTTTTTAGTTATTCCTTACAGTAAGATGAGAAAATTACAACAGAGCTCCAGGCAAACCCATCAGCCTCGTCTTAAGTTACAGGAAATAGAAAGTGCCACAGGACAAATATCTGGTTTCACAGATTCACAGGTTAACCAAACTCGTACAGTGTGTGATCATGTGATCATGTGATGTGTGCTGTTGTTACAAATCTAAACACAAAGATGGAAAAATGGAGAAAATCTCTTCAGTCTCTACACTTTTTTCTCCACAGAAGAACCACACGTACAGTACAATCTGCAATTATTGCTATATAGAATTCAATTTCCCACAATAGGATTATTCTGTTTTCATTTTTTTTCCTTCACTATTGCTATCCATTATTTTTCTTTTGACACGTTTCAACTCCTTCAGCGTTTGACCAATTTTGACAATTAAAATATCAAAATGTGTCAAAATCCATCACGGGGGTGCTTAAGCTGTACTTTTGTGATTTGTTATCTTTATGAAATTTTTGTTAAAACATTTCCCCATTAATTTTGATTGGGAATTTTAACGTTTTAAGATTTAACGGCTTCAAAGTTGAATTTCAGCTGCTCAGCCATTCTTCAACGGATTTCAACCATTCAACTGTTAACATATTCAGCTGTTTGATGGCTAATGCTAGGCTAATGCTAGGCAAATAGTAATGCAAGGCAAATGCTAATGCTGGACTAATGTTGGCCAATAGTATTGCTCGGTTAATGCTAGATTAATGCTAGTCTAATGCTAATATTAGGTTAATCTTATGCTACTGGTAATATTACACGAATGCTAATGTTAGCAAATAGTAATGGCAGCAAATGTTAATGCTAGGCTAATGCTAATGTTAGCTACTGCTAGGCAAGTACTAATGCTAGAAAGTGCTAATGCTTGGGTAATGTTAGCTAATGGTATTGCTAGGTTAATGCTAGGCTAATGGTAATGCTAGGCTAATGGTAATGCTAGGCTAATGGTAATGCTAGGCTAATGTTAATGCTAGCTAATGCTAATATTAGGCTAATGCTAATATTAAACTAATGATAGGGTAATGCTAATGCCAGTAAATGTTAATGGTAGGCTAATGCTAACTAATATTTGCCAGTGCTAATGCTTGGTAAATGCTAATGTTAGGTAATAGTGTTGCTAGGTTAATGTTAATGCTAGCTAATGCTAATTTTAGACTAATGCTAATAGTAAACAAATAATAGGCTAAGGCTAATGCAAGTTTAATGCTAGATTAATGTTAATGCCAGGCTAATGCTAGCTAATATTAGCTAGTGCTAATGCTTGGTAAATGCTAACGTTAGCTAATAGTGTTGCTAGGTTAATGTTAATGCTAGCTAATGCTAATTTTAGACTAATGTTAATAGTAAACAAATAATAGGCTAAGGCTAATGCAAGTTTAATGCTGGATTAATGTTAATGCTCGCTAATGCGAAAGTTATTTGCAAGTTTAATGTTTGATTATTGCTAATGCTAGCTAATGCAAATGTTAATGTGACTTTAATGCTAGATTAATGCTAATGCGAATGTTAATGCAAGTTTAATGCTAGATTAAGGCTAATGCTAGCTAATACGAATGTTAATGCTAGGCTAATGCTAATGCAGTGTTCAATGACATGGGCCAGCACCTGCATCATCACTTGCGTTTTCTTTAGAATATGCCAATATTCTAGTTATAAGTTGATTTTTATTTCCATACAAGTCTTCAAATTCTGTTTTTATCATTTGACTCGTCTCCCTCAGTCAGTCACAATATTTTAAACATTTGCGTGCCTCCCTCTGGTGATGATGCTGTCACTGCTGTGGAAACACAGTTGTTAATCTATTATACAACCATTAGATACTGTGAGGCGCAGTAATGAGCAGAGACTTCCCAGGCTGCAGTTATTGTGTTTTCCCCTCATCGTTTTATTTGAGAACCATTATGGTAATCTATTTTTCACAAGTGTTTGATGTAAGGATATGAAAGTAAATGTTGAGCAGAGAGTTTTCTGCATATTATAAATAGCTCAGAATTTATCCCAAAGATGGACAACTTTTATCACAGTGGGGGTCACAAACATGTGATTAATGCTCAGTTTGGTCATTATTGTAAATGCTGACATGAATGTTGATAACGTGGCCCTTGGTTCAGATAAAGGTATTTTTTGTGAATGTACTGTATGTATGAGTCAATGTGTACATTTGTGTTGTTTATTTGTATATAATTTCTGATTCTCTGTGTATTTGGAGTTTTGTGTATTTGGAGTTATTATGTATATCTATATTCATATGTTGCCGTTTTGTGTAATTTATTGTCATTTTTGTGTGTTTATGTTGTTTTGTTTCTCGTAAATCTGTGTATTTTGTCAGTCTGGTTTGTCTTTTTGTTGTAATTGTGTATATTTTTCATGTAATTCTGTGTATTTATCTGTAATTTGGTATGTTTTTACAAAGCAATATTGTGTATTTTCTTGTAATTCTATACTTTTTACCCAGGTGGCTGCACAAAATTATTCTGAGGGCCGTATGTGGCCCCTGAGTCGTGTAATAATTCCAGCAAGTTAATTTATCAGACAAATTTCTTCGGAAATGTACTTTGATCTCAGAGGCATCTGCTGATTTCTTTGATGTATCTGTGACTCCCACGTAATAAATCCAGTAAATTCATGTTGTCTTTTATTGGAAAAATATAAGGTTTTCATATATTTGGACAAAATTTTCTGAAAATTTCCCCTTGATCTCCTTACATGTTTTGACTGTCAACTGCCAGTCTTCTTGAGAGGTGTCTGCTGATTGTTTTGATGTGTCCTTGATTCCAGCTTATAATTCCTGCAAGTTCATTCTGTCTTTTTAAAAATAATATGTTACGGTTTCATTTATTCGGACAATTTTTTCCAGAAATTTCATTTGATCTCCTGACATGTTTTGACTGTCAACTGCCAGTCTTTTTCAGAGGCGTCTGCTGATCGCTTTGATGTGTTCTTGACTCTGGCCTAGTAATTCCTGCAAGTTCATTTTGTCTTCTTTTTTGAATAATCTGTTATGGTTTCATTTTTTCCGACAAATTTGTCAGGAAATTTACTTTGATCTTTGGACATGTTTCAACTGTCGACTGCCAGTCTTCTTCAGAGACGTTTGTTGATCACTTTGATGTATCCTTGAGTTCTGCGTAATAATTCCAGCAAGTTAATTTTGTCTTCTTTTTGAAAAATGTAGTAAAGTTTTATATATTCAGACACATTTTTCTGGAAATTTTCTTTGATCTCCTGATGATTATCACGTATGAAGACATTTATTTTACTTGAATCGTCCTTGTTGGTTTTGTTAAACCCTTTTGTATCTGTTTTCTCTGTCTTTGAACTGGAGGTGCAGAAGGTAACGCTTGAGTTGCACCAAAGTCCATCAGTGATGGATGGGGAGCCGGTTACCCCTATTACATGTGGCAATGACCTTGTTGGTGCCAACATTACACGCAGGCCCGTCCTGACCCCGCACAGATAAAAAAGGCCAAACTCATCAATGTATCTTCTCCATCAGAGACAAAGAATCCATCAAGTTCAAAAGACGCTTCAACACGGTCAGAATACGCGAGCATCTTTGGCTGCAAGCTAACAATACAAAAAAAACAGCGTATTTTCATAGTTTTTTCTTAAAAAAGTGAAACTATGTCTGAAACAGTCAGTGAACTGATTGAACTCATATTTATTCATGAGCTGCAAGGTCAGTCTTGCAGGTGACAGGGTGCAGGAGCCAGATGACCCAGACACGGAAATTATTTTTTGATATCCCGCTGTGTCAGAAAGGTAGCTCTAACCAGTGGCCCTGTGATGGCGTCTGTCACAGACTGTGATATGTCACTTTAACACAATAAAATGCATTTATCTGCTTAAATCTTGCAGTGGGAGAGTTGGAGTGCTGAGCGTGCATCATTTACCTCTTGTATTTCTTTCCATTAGTAAATAATTTGCTGTAAAAATACAATTTCCCAATATTATCATACATCAGATTACAGATATCTATGCATTCAATGGGTGTCCTTGCAGTGCCTGTTTATAAAACCTCCTTGGGAAAAACAGGTGAAGTTTTTGTTTTTCTTCTTAAGCAAAAAACAGTGTTTGAAATCGAGAAAAGTTAAAAAGATACAGTTTGATAAAGTGTACGTTCGAGAGGGGGCTGAGAGATCTATAAAAACATATCTAATTCATGAACTTAACTTTAATATAAATAAACCCTTAAATACAGATGATCAAAAAGAGGTATAGAATTGATGTTCCAGTTCTCTACAGCTGAAAGTTTGTTTAAAGTTGCTTTCAAATTGTTTTAATTTTGTGCACATATTTTTTTAGAGTTGAATGGATGGTGAATGTTATAATTCCCTCTGTTTCCATCAAACACTTTTGTTTTTGCAATTAATTAATTCATGACCATCGGTAACAGCTGCTGCAAATCTCCCCCTGAGCAAAAAATATTTGTCATCTGCGAAAACCACCGTTTTGTAAATATTTGACACTTTCAATAGATCATTAATGTATAGGATGAATAGTTTGGGTCCCAAGATAGACCCCTGTGGAACACCGCAGCAGGTAATGCTTGAGCACATTGATTTATGGTTACCTATTCGGACAAACCCCTTCCTATATGTGATATAGACATTTAATCTTTAATAACTTACTTATGTCAAGTAAAATATTCTCTCTTATCACATCTTTTTGACTGTATATTTGAACTGGGCAGTGATGAAAAGTTAGAATCAATAATCGTCTTAAGAAAATTACGTCAACAAATTACCAGGCAAAATTGTCTTTTTTTTTTTCTTCCAAAATACTCATCAAAATCTTGTTTACCCTATAATTATAAGCAACCAGCGTCTACACATCGATTTAATGTGAATACTAAGAGATTGCTAAACAAAAATACATTCAGGGTTAATCAATCTGGACCTCAATTTGCTGTGGTTCAATAAAAAAAAAACTAATAAATGTTGTGTTTAAGTACATGCATAACACTCACTGTATGATTAGTATTTGACATATGCACACACACACAGGCACACACACACACCTCAGCTATTTCATACTGCCAAAAAAACAAAACAAATCTAACCAACAACTGTATTAAGGAGAAACATTTATATTTTTTAACATTTGAACATCACGAGGCATATTTAACAAAAACTACACAACTATTGATGTTTTGTTCTATGGGGCGACAATTGTGCATGCTAATAAATAGCAACTTTTAGCAACACATAGCAACAAACCATGTTTAAATTTTTTTTTACCAGATTTACAGCAATATTTGTGAAGTTTGTGATACAATACAAATACAATGTGAATGTTTGATCTAAGTGTTAAATATTAAATCTAGTTTAAATGTCAAATGTAAATGTATAATGTTAAATGCAAAACCTAAATGCTAAATCTGAATCTAAATGTTAAATGTTAAATGCAAATCCTAAATGTTGAAGCTAAATCTAAATACTAAATGTAAAATCTAAATGTTAAATGCAAATCTTAAATGTTAAGTCTAGATATAAATGCTAAATCTAAATGTTAAATTTAAAATCTAAATGTTACATGCAAACCCTAAATGTTAAATGCAAAACCTAAATGCTAAATGTTGAAGCTAAATCTAAATACTAAATGTAAAATCTAAATGTTAAATGCAAATCTTAAATGTTAAGTCTAGATATAAATGCTAAATCTAAATGCTAAATGTAAAATCTAAATTTTACATGCAAACCCTAAATGTTAAATGCAAAACCTAAACGCTAAATCTGAATCTAAATGCTAAATACTAAATGTTAAATCTAAATACTAAATGTTAAGTCTAAATACTAAATGCTAAATCTAAATCTAAATGTTAAATGCAAATCCTAATATTTAAATCTGAATCTAAATGCTACATATTGAATCTAAATCTAAATGTTAAATGCAAAAGCTAAATGTTAAATCTTGATGTTAAATTCAAATCCTAAATGTTAAAGCTAAATACAAATGTTAAATGTAAATGCTAAATGTTGAATCCAAATCTAAAGCTAAATGTTAAATATAAATGTTGAAGGAACAAGAAAAAAAAAAACCAAGATCACATGAGAGAAAATGTAATGACGGCTTTGAATGAAAGAAAGTGCAATATTTGTCTCTCAAATGTAGTGGAGTGAAAGCGTCTCCCATAATGTATACTCCTCCTTTGGTTACTTTACTTTGTTACCGTCACGACTGTCACTCTATAGTTTACACCATGTGAGGTTGCTACATTAAAAAGCAAATAAAAAGAAAAAAGAAAGATGAGGCGTTCTACAGCAGAAGATTGGCTTGACATTTGATGGCCCAGCTCCATGGATAGAATGGAGAGCAGCACAGGAAGTACATTATGAGCTCTGTGAAGAATGGACAGAACTCTGGAGGCTGTGAAGTGGCCGTGCGTGGGAGGAGTGAGTCTCACAGGGTTGCAGATGATGTGAACAGTAACAGATTGCACTCTGTTAATAATACCCCATTGGATATTTGTGTTCTGAAGTAGAGGAGAGATCATCCACCTCCCGTTTGATTCCCTCCCATAAATCAAAGGCTCATAAAACAAATGTCACTTCGGGGGAGGACGGAGTCCAGTATTTTACAAAATGTGCGGGTATAACAAACACACAACAGTTTTTGTCACCAAAATATGTTAGTGAATCATTTTTTTCCATTTATATTCTCTTTAATTACATACATACTATACTATAATTACCTATAGAGTGCAGAGCAGTACAAGATCACTCCAAACTCTACATTTGTAATATATTATGGCCAGGGATGGGGTCAATTACATTTTTCAAGTATCCATGTTCAATTACAACTCAATTACGATTATGTTGACTGACATTTTTTTCTAATTACCATTAAATTTACAATTATTAATTTTTCCCTGAAATTACGTTCTCATTTACTAAAGACCAATTACAATTTATCACAATTACTGAGCCTTTAATAAATAACACCATAAAATGTAACTTTCCTCTTGTATTAGCTTTAACCCATGTCTTAAATCAGCTGTAAAACACACTAAAAATTATGATCTATATTGTAATTTGTTTCTCGTCTCTTTGTTATCTTGCCATAATCAATGAAAATATTGGTTTTAATGTTTTTGGTGTGGGTGTATGATATATATACTATACCACTAGATTACATTTTTAATGGTAAAATTATCTTTAAGAGAAGTGACAGGAAAACTTGATATTAAATATAATTTAATAATTGTTAATTACATATGTGGAAGCCATAGAACTATTACGTAATTCCACAGTTTTGTTTTGAAATAAATTGTAAATTACAGTTTTTTTTAGTCTATTTAAGTCAATCTGAACTCAATTACAATATTATTCTAATATATTTAAAGTAGGCATTTTTTGTCATGGGGTGAAAGGTTCATTCGAGGCACATTTGGGATGTTGAAAATCATGAAAGTCAAAGGTTGCAGTTGCTCACTTAATGTTCCATGTTAGTATAGAGTAAGTGGAAGGTCGTGTGACTGTCCATGCTTTCCGTGGAGGACATCTACATGATTGGATTTATGGTAGCAGAGATGTTGCTGATTGGAGCGGGCAGTTTTCTGATCTATCGCAAAGTCTGTATTACATTGGCAGCTGTTTTAGGAAAGCTGCCAGTCATTTCTGAAGGGTGGGGCCGAGCACTCAACATTCAGACTAATGTGATGAACAAACTCAAAAGTAAGCCGGAGGCTACTTTGGAGCGTTTACGCAGAATTGAAACCAACTTGGAGAGGCTAAGTGCTCGGCTTGCAGTTTGAGGCCACATTATTGGATTTTACTGCTGGAAACCAAAGACTTAAGGGATCCGAAATTGTGCTAGTCTGGATCAAAAACAAATCCTCATCATTGGCTTTCCCGACAGGACAGCCGCTCAAGGCCATCTTCTATTTCACCAAGGATGTTGCGTAGATTTGACGCTCCGTCCCCCTCCATCTCCCCCTCCTCTTCCACCATCGCCACCTGGACTTTTGTTCTCTGTACCAGATCTACCAAGGTCATCACACATCATCTGACTGTATCAGATGGAAAGCAAAGGGTTTATCTTTCAACGGCTCCACCGGCTCTACGTGCCCCTCCTCCTCGCAAGCTACAAAGGAGCATGTGAAGCGCCTACAGAGGCTGCACGCACGCGCCCCCCAGTGGCTGGCAATCCTTTCTTTTCTCCTCCCTGTTTGTGACTGTGTTTTGCCTTTGTGCACGTACGCCGAGGAGGTTTTTTTCCTAGTTTTATACTGTTCCCCCAATAGGGAAGTTAGTTTAAAACCTGCTTTTTCCCCCTCACCCTGTTGTTTTCCCATTTTTAATCTAAATACGGGGCACCTCCCATGCCCATGGCGACCCACAGTTTCTCCCGTTCTTGTCCTCCCATGTTACATCTTTCCATGTTTCTTTGGACGAGATGATACTGAAATGTTTGTTAAGCACTTTGTGGTTTGTCTACCTGTGAAAAGTGCTTTATAAATCTAATTTACTTACTTAGTAAGGGGGGGGTTTGTGCTTTATGTGCAGCATTGTGAAGCATAATTTTTGTTTAACATTAAGTTGAATGATGGTCTTTCCTTTTTTGTGGTATCATTGCCTTTTTTAAACAAAACAACATCAAAAAGTTGTTCTTGTGTTTCCATGGAAATGGTTGATGATAACGAAGTGGAAAGGAAAAGCGCTGAAAATTGTCAATCCAAAAAAACCAGCAGAACTAGGAAGCTAGAAATTTTCTGCTTTATTAAGCAATACACACTTGATGTTTCAGTGGACAACATATTTCCTGAAAACTAAATGCAAAAAAAATATCAGGCTCTGACACTTTTTTTTTCTTTTTCATTTGTGTCCCTATCTATAGCTCGAACAATTCTCTATCACACACAAAAATCAAAATAGCTTCTTTTTTAATTGCTTGGTTTGTCATGCAAAAAAATATTTCGTCTCTATTAAATAAAAATAAAACAAATCAGCATTTGATTAATCAACATACTGTAAAGTCAACCAACAATGAAGTAAAAGCTCTTTAAAAAAAAAGGTGAAAGGACAAAATGTAACTTATGACATTCAGATGATTTTTGCAGGAAAAGAAAAAAAAAACGACTTTCTTTACTTTGATCTCCCGACATGTTTCACCTGTCGATTGCCAGTCTTCCTCAGAGGCAACTGCTGATCGCTTTGATATGTCCTCATGAGTTTTTTTTTTTTTTTTAACTCAAAAAGAGTTGAAAACTTACCATATTATTAAAAAAGACAATGAAATGAACTTGCTGGAGTTAAGAAACCACTATGTTAAAGTGTAATTATAGGAAATGTGTGTAGAATAAAGGTTTTTATTTATGTGAATGATAAAAAAAACTTCCAACAGAACACTAAATCAACACAAAACAATAGAACAGTCTGTGGACCATGGAGCAATTTAGTGTTGCAAAAAAATAATATGCCTAGAAAAAATTAAAAAATAAGAATTATTTTATACAACATCCTCACTTAATTAGACTAGCTCTTACAATAGCGTCCGCATTATGGCATATTAAAGTGTTCTATTCTACAGGTAAAAAACTACTTAAATCATATTTACATGGCAACACGTGCCAAACACAAACAGCTGCTAACTGGAGCCTCGTCTTTCACAGTTTTAGTTCCTGTGAGTGCACTTCATCACTTACAAATGGAGACATAAAGAAAACCTGCCATGTTTATGCATAAATTATGATCTGCATAACGCCGGAGTCTTGTGAGAAGCAATTTACACCGTGTGTTCAAGACAAAGTGCTTTTATAAGAGGGTTTACATGCTACATTACACTGTTGTAGTTGTATATGTTGTCAAGAGCTTTCTCGTTTTGAAAGAAAGTGGTCAGTTTCATCATTTTTCACGTTTGGTCTAATAATCCAGTGTTTTGAAAATTTTAGGAAACGGTCACAGAGAACTTAGGTTGCATGAAAATCTTACAGAACTAATAAAAGTAAATAATAGAAAACCACAGCAGGACAAACAATACAAAAAGCAAATACAATATATAAAAACTGAATAAAGAATTACATGAAGTGTGACGTAGTGTGTCAAACTCCAGAAAACCGAGAACTTACAATGCAAACGACACTTCTTAAATAGTGATGATACCATAATATTCTTTACAAATTAATTTCTGCAATCAACGTTAAAATGTTAACTAAAAGTTAACATTAACTTTTAGCTAGCTAAAAGTTTACTTTTTTTTAGTGCTAAGACTTATCGCGTTAATTGTGATTAATTAATTACAGAAAAATAACGCACAAAAAAAACAATAATGCATTAATCGCTTTTTGTTTTCACTCCAAACAGCGTGGAACCTTTCTCATGGCACGCATTTTCAGTATACTCATAATATTGATGCACAGACTACAACACAACAAACAGGAGAACCTGAGGAGAAGTCGTTTCTGTGCTTCGTGGGCGTTAATTTTAGTGTAAATAATGAATAATGATGAAAAACAAAAGCCCAGAGATCTTCTAGCCACCGCTAGCACCTCTATGCTAAACATGTAGCAGCTAGCAGCTCAATGTTAAACATGTAGCAGCGAGCAGGGACAACGGCCCTAGTGGGAGCAGAGCCAAAATGAATAAGTCCATGAGTGACAAATGAAGAAAGTCAGTGGATAAATGATTGTAGTGGACAGTCGACCACTCTGGTAGAGGATGTGGGCGGGACTAGAAGCGCTGCTACAGATAGCATCATCTGGCCCTACTTATAAATTGCTATGTAGAAAGACTATTTTAAACTAAATTCATCAGCGTCATCAGTTGCTCTGTTTATTTCACGCCAACTGTTTTGCAATGTTCAGTTCTCACTTCTCTGGAATGTTCTGTACTGGAAGTGCTGTTTTTTTTTTTTTTATTTTGACAAAAAAACATTTATTTTAGAAAGTTTACAAAAACTCCAGAAAAGCATGAATATAACTGACTTAAATGTAAGTTTGTGCTTTGTGGACAATGCAATCATAATATTCTTTATTCATATTACACATTATGTTAACACTCAATTGTGAAGATAATCACTATGTTGTTATTTAAGCTAATTTTTTGTTTTCATTTAGTTCAGTCATAAACCAATTGAAAAACGTTGCTTCCTGTGTCAAATATTGTTGGGCAATTAGGTGAGATTAATTAATTACAAAGTCTAAAATTAATTCCATTAATTTTCACAGTCGAGTCCCATCACTAATATTTTTTATTAAGTATTATTCCTTTTTTTATTAAACAAGAGCAGAGTAGGGTAACACGTTTTATCTTCATCACATGGTTTTATTTGAGCTTCCATTGCTTTACATCCTCTGTCACATGAGAAAATAAGATTCCACTTGTGAAACTTCACAACTTGAACCGGCAGCCATGGAAACAGTCATTTTTCCTCCGTTTACTTGTTTTTTTTTAAGGTTTGTACTTAAGAAACCCACTCGCTATAGTTTGCACGTTGGGATGAGACACAAAAAACCATAACGACAGCCTTACGTTGTCATTACTGCTCTTTTATTGACAACATTATACTGTGCAACATTAATTCCACTATTTATAATTGTGAGAGTTGTCAACCCTATGCTACACCTGTCGCTGCCTTTGTTGCTGCTACACCTGTCAGCTGTTAAGTTAACATGTTGCTGTTTATGTTGCTGCTGCTAACTACTGTATACTGGGAGTCACACAAAGTTACCAAACCTCGCAATTGTTTATTCTATTCATGGATGAGAACATGACGACGAGTAATTCACGTTTCTGGAACTTGTGAGGAGGAGTTTTTGCTGCTGGACCGTGAGGCTGCTCACGGGTGGCCACACTTTACAAAACCAGAATCAGAAATACTTTATTGATCCCAGGAGGAAATCACTTTTTTACAGGAGGCTCGAGAAATATTACAAATGAATAGAAGAAACACTGAACAAAGGAAAGAAAGAAGGAAAGAAAGAAAGAAGAAAGAAGGAAAGAAAGAAGGAAAGAAAGAAGAAAAGAAAGAAGAAAAGAAAGAAGAAAAGAAAGAAGAAAAGAAAGAAGGAAAGAAGGAAGGAAGGAAAGAAGGAAGGAAGGAAAGAAGGAAGGAAGGAAGGAAGGAAGGAAGGAAAGAAGGAAGGAAGGAAAGAAGGAAAGAAGGAAGGAAGGAAGGAAGGAAGGAAGGAAAGAAGGAAAGAAGGAAAGAAGGAAAGAAGGAAAGAAGGAAAGAAAAAGAAAAATACTTTTCATTAATCCCAAAAATAGTTTGTGAACCACTGCTAATGAATGAATTTCCTGTAGAATTTACAACAAATAGCAGGCAAAAATGTTGTCCATAAAGTGCTGTAAAAGTGTTGCTAATTACTGTAAATAAATAATTACAGTATATTACTGGATATGTTTTACAGTTTTTTGCTGTATATAAATTACAGCAAAATTACAGTAATGTTTTTGTTTTGTATTAGAAACAATCACCAATTGTATTTTAGTTTCCAACATTTAATTCCAATAAATTCAAATTACATGAGTTACATGCCAACTCATTTTGCCAGTAAAAAGCTGTTGCAAAGATCAAAGTTCTTGATCAGTTTAGTCAATTAATTCAATTAATCATTTCATTCTAATAACATAACGAAGCATTTTTTTTTCCTCTTGGGTAATCTGTTGTGAGTCTAACACAAGCCCAGATTGTTCCACTGTGCAGAAGCACCATGGACATGTTCACGGCACCACCAGGCTGTCCGTTATCATTGTTTTTGGCTGGTTTCATGCATCTTCAGGCATAAAATATGTTTACAGGGTCAATCACCTGCCACCTACTCACTCTGAGTAATTGGAAATGACAACTGTTACATATTGCAGTTCCAGCTGAGTGGAAATTTGGTAGGTGCTTGTGCGCTTCAGTAAATACTTGTTGCAACAGCACGCAGGGTCCTTTGCAGTTTACATAAGCAGCTGCTCAAGTGACCCCAAAATATTGGTGCCATAAATTTACATCCCATCTGTATCCCAAGACAAGCCAACACCAGAGGTAAAACAAAATGTTTCCTGATTCCAAAAATACTTTATAATACTTCAGCCAGAACGTGGACACAGCTTTGAGTTTTTTATTTTGATATTTTATTAAGTTCTTACTTTTGAACTATGGCGGTATTTAATAAATATACAGTATAACATTGATATATTGCAAAACCACACACAAGCAGCATCATTTGTTGCAGCTTCGTACCAAACATCCATGATTCACTGATTATTCTGACACCATTCATTCAAAGCTAAAGGAGTTTGGAAAATGAATAACTGCTTATTATTTCCCACAAGTTCCTCGATAAAAATAATCATGTTCATAAGCTAATGACATGTTGTTTTCTAGTGGATGGCAGAAAGTAAGATGCAACATAGCAATAACTTTAAAGACTTAAAGGGATCCTCCACTGTTTTTACAAATAAAATATTTCCAATGTTCTCATTAGAAGATCAATGTCTAAGAAAACGCATTATTTTTCACCACATTAGTTTTATTAACTTTAAAAATAGGATTACTACAGCTTTAGAGGCTGTGTTCCTCCATCTTGAAATCATGTGACTGATGATGTTGGAGTGAAACGTTCAGCCTGATTTTTAGATTTTAGATTTGCATACGCTATTTTACTTTGCGCCTGCAAATAAACCCCTTTATAATGCTACAGAGTATGTTATTATTATTATTATGCCCATAATTGACAACTCTACTTAAGCGCCCATTATATGAATGAATACATACTTCCGACAGGCACTGTACAGTATGTATAAAGTAAAACAAGCCTTTTTGGGAAATGTAAGGAGTAGAACGTATCGATATTTATGTTGAAAATGCAACTGAGTAAAAGTAAAAAGTCGACAGAGAAATAAATACTTCTAAAAGTACAAAGTACTTGACTTAAGTAAAGTATTTGTACTTTGTTACTTGCCATTTCTGCCTATCACCCTTGGCTAGATATAGAACAGACTCACCAATCAGAGCTTCCATTTTGTTTTTGTTTTTTATCAGAACCACAATCAAAAAACACAACAGTTTCAAAAACTCGACAATTGCACAACTCTGACAGCTTGGTGGAAGATCCACAGAATTAGAAACACAACACTCTCACCCACAAGTCAAACACTCATACGGAACGAGTCTGACTTCACTGCCAACAAATCACCTCCAACAGGAACTAAATGGAACATAAATCACACATCTTCAACAACAACACCTTACTAACACTAACAAGCCACAGCATAAGTACAGCATAAGTACAGCATAAGTACAGCATAAGTATGCAAAGGCTTGTTCACGGGGAGGAGAAAGGAAAGTAAGGAATTAAGCAACTTTATTTCAAAGAATCATTTGGTCAATTTGTCACATCTGTCTTAACTTTATGTATCATTTTGTGAATCAGCACCACGTACGTACTGTATCTGTTTGTTCACTAATCAGAAAATAAAATGAATAAAGCATTGTTCTTTAAGTGATAATTGCCAATACATCTCCCCAGGAACGATTCGAGGTTTCTGAAAATGGCAAATGCACGCTGAAAACTTTTCTGTATGCTTTAAAATGTTTCATAATGCTTTACCTACATAAATAAAATATGCAATTAATATAGCTTTAAATAAATACCTGACTGCTTTACTGCTTATCCACAGACATCTAACGTTCCATTCAAGTTATTTCAGAGTACAAGAGAACGATTGATGCAACCTCAGCATAGTCAAAAAGTACTCAACGTTTTCTTCAATTTACCTTTTAACGGAAAAACAATACAATTGATAAGTTATTATTTCCCTTAAAGATGACATGATACTGGCTGTAAAGACCAACTCCTTAGCTTTCAGAAACTGGTGGAATTTCTCAGATAAAGCAAATATTAGCGGAGTTGCAGTGTTTTAAACATGTTTAAACATGCAGTATTTACAAAAATGAGCTCCAACGTGCAATATCTTTGATGAAAATATTACAGCTTTGATTGTGTCACTAGTTGATTAGCAGAATTTATTTTAATGCATTATTATTTTTGGCACAAGCACAGTTTTAAAGAAAAAATACATTTGTACACATATATTTTCCAAGACAAGAAATCCAGGCCTTCACTGAAATTTCCCTTAAACTTTATTATTATTATTATTATTATTATTATTATTATTATTATTATATATCAATTTTATATAGTGCTTTTCTGGGTTCTCAAAGTCACTTTACAATGAAGGGAGCAGTGTTGGGGTTCAGTGCCTTGCTCAAGAACAATTATCTCTGGTTGGTAGGGGGTCATTACACCTGAAACCTATTTCCCCCTTTATTTTGAAAGTAGAGGCTTTGATCTATTAGATACTGATTGAAAAATCATTATGATATGTTATGATTACAGTATATGAAAAATATGTGGTGACAATGGGGCAAATTGTTAGTAAAGTGTCGGTATGATGCATATCTCCTTTTCTATACACTTCCAATACACAGGACTTTGGAATTAGGCAAATAAAAATGAAATAACAATAGTGGCAAAAAAAAATGACAGACATATTTAAAGGCAAAATTGTCAAAAAGATGCTCTGAGGGTCACAGAAATATCAAAGTCAATTTAAATTAATCATGTTTTTTATTTTCAAGTCCTGTGTAAAGTGTCCACAAGGAGTGTGTGTGTGTGTGTGTGTGTGTGTGTGTGTGTGTGTGTGTGTGTGTGTGTGTGTGTGTGTGTGTGTGTGTGTGTGTGTGTGTGTGTGTGTGTGTGTGTGTGTGTGTGTGTGTGTGTGTGTGTGTGTGTGTGTGTGTACATCACCATCAGTGTACACTGATTAAACTACGTCAATAATTCAAAGTGCTTCAAGGGTACAAGTAAACCAGCGTGGCATGACGTTACCAGAATCAGAAATGTTTTATTTGCCATGTACAGTTTTAAGGACAGTACAAGGAATTTGACTTGGTGGTTGGTGCACAAAACAAGCAACAAAAAGAAATAAAAGAAATAAAAACAAAACAACAAAGAACAACCCAGCAACAATAATAATAATAATAATAATGATAAATATAAAGGATGAGGGATAAATAAAGGATAGATAGAGAATGAAGGATAAATAGGATAAATATAATATATATATACAGTGCAGCAGGTATCAAGCTGGTGGAGGTGGTGATCGGGTGGGGGGGGGGGGGGGGGGGGGGTTCAGTGGGTGACTTGGGGTGTGTTCATGTGGATGGTGGCAGAGGGAAAGAAGCTGTTTTTGTGTCTGGAGGTTCTGGTCCTGATGGACCGAAACCTCCTACCAGAAGGGAGAGATTGAAACAGTTTATGACCGGGGTGGGAGGGGTCGGCCACAATCTTTCCTGCACGCCTCAAAATCCTGGAGGCGTACAGGTCCTGGAGGGAGGGCAGATTGCAGCCGATGACCTTCTCTGCAGAGTGGATGATACGCTGCAGTCTGGCCTTGTCCTTGGCCGTAGCTGCAGCGTACCAGATGGTGATGGAGGAGCAGAGGATGGACTGGATGATGGAGCTGTAGAAGTTCACCATCATCTTTGTTGGCAGACTGAACTTCTTCAGCTGCCGCAGGAAGTACATCCTCTGCTGAGCTTTTTTGATAAGGGAGCTGATGTTCAGCTCCCACTTGAGGTCCTGAGTGATGATGGTCCCCAGGAAGCAGAAGTACTCTACAGAGCTCACTGTAGAGTCTCCCAGGGTGAGGGGGGTGAGGGGGGCTGGGTTCTTCCTGAAGTCTGCTATCATCTCCACTGTCTTTAAAGCATTGAGCTCCAGGTTGTTCTGGCTGCACCAGGACACCAGCCGGTCTGTCTCCCACCTGTAGTCAGACTCGTCTCCATCAGCGATGAGACCGATGATGGTCGTGTCGTCTGCAAACTTCAGGAGTTTGACCGACTGGTGAGAGGAGGTGCAGCTGTTGGTGTACAGGGAGAAGAGCAGAGGAGAAAGAACACAGCCCTGAGGAGATCCAGTGCTGATGGTCCGGGGAGCAGAGATGGTTTTTCCCAGCTTCACGTGCTGCTTCCTGTCAGACAGGAAGTCTGTGATCCACCTGCAGGTGGAGTCTGGCACGTTCAGCTGGGAAAGCTTGTCCTGAAGGAGAGCTGGGATTATTGTATTAAAAGCAGAGCTGAAAATGAGGAATGATGTAATAATTATAGGAAAACTGAATCCAAGGTTTATCCGTGTTTCATTTAATCAAAAGTGATGATTTGACTAAACTCGTTCAGAAGTAGATTCGTCAGAAAATTGTGTAGAGAAGTTTTTTCTGCCGCAGTTTTCTGTTTAATGGTCTGTAGCTTTGAGCACTTTCCCTCTCAGGCCCAGCCTGAAGCCAACACGTGTGACAATTTTCATCCAATCGGAGACAAAACTGCAACACGAGCATTGAAACGCGACAATGTGGAATAACCCTGTTTCACATTTACATACACACTTTAAAAAAAAAAAAAAAACCCTTCAGTCTGCTTTATTCTAAAGTCTTAACAGTGGGACAAACTCTCTGTGCAATTGAAGAAAATCATCAGCCACAGCGAGTCAGTGATCCATATTTTTCATTTCTTACATGAAATTAAACCACTGAGCCCCAAAAAACTCTCCCTGGAATGCTCACTTTTTAGGAGTTTCATTTTTATATAAATAAGGAGATAAAAAAAAAAAGAGGTGAACTCATGCTTTTCAATATGACGTTCGGTAATATGTACTGTAACCCGTAGGAGGATTAACATCTCATCTAATCTTAATATCCGCAAAAGATTATTGTGAACAGCAGAGCGAATGAAGCAGATCTGAGGACAAGGTCACAAAACCTCTCCGTCTGATTCCACTGTGATGCTTTCTGTGTTAAAGAACCAAGCTACACATGTGCTTGGCATATTTCACTCACTTCATCATATTTATTCACTCTAAAATATAGAAAAGGATGCTTATGGTTAAATTCAGGCAATTCTGTCCATACTGCCATTCCATGTTTTGTTTGTTTTTTACATATTGTACAATATTACAGTTGATTATCCCACACAAAAACATAGATGGTCTACCAAAAGCACAATTGAAATCAGATCTGATCAGTTTCACGTACTGTCCATTTGCTCCAGACCTTGTAAAATGTGTCTTTTTGCACTCTGAGGGCAGAGGATATCTCCTCCATCACACACTGTAAATCAGATGGATGATTTCTATTCATTCCTCAATGGTGGGAGGATCTACTTTTAAAAGTAGCAAAAGTGAATCCTCACACCAGGTGTAACTCCAGAACATAGGTTTAATCAAAAAAGGTAAGGTTTCGGACCCATTCATCAGCCATAGCACGAACGAACAAACGTTATATTTTTTTTTAACTTAAAAGTCAATATTTTCCAGAATTTAAAAAGTTGTATGACTGCCTACTTTTATTTTTTGATAACAGTTAAATCAAAGTGCTATATGAATTAAAGTTTTATATATATATATATATATATATATATATATATATATATATATATATATATATTAATTATTAAGTTAATTAAACTGGGCTTTAAGCCTTTATTCGTCATGTATATATGTTGTTACACATATATGTTGAAATTTGTCCTCTGCAATTCAACCCATCCCTGGGGAGCAGTCTATATATATATATGTCCTATTTAAAACAACAAAAATAACATGACTATTGTTCTTAGCATGTAATTACTTAATTCTGTTAAGTAGTTTTTTAAGTTGTGCTTACTTATAAACAAATATATTTCCATTTATTCAAAATTATTAGTTAAACATACTCAAAAAGGAAGAAAATGTTACACCAACTTGACATAATTAAGTTTGACAAACTTTTTCTATAACTTTTGAGTATAAACTACTTAATTACTTTGAACTATTGGGTTTACAGTGTATTATTAATAATTAGCTTTAATTTAAAAAAAAAAAAAAAACAGTTTTTGCACTATTTCGCACTATTTTTGCTAAATAGTTTTTGTGCAATTGTTTAAGTTGATGTGTGTTCACACACGTGTGCATTTTTAGTATTGTAATTTTAAATGTGGAAGTTTTGGATCTTTTCACAAAATGAATGTCAATAGTAAAACATTTTAATCACAAGTATTTAAATTAATAAAAAATAATACTTTATATGTGTATATGTGTGAAATCCTTTTATCAAAATTAAATAAAATGTATTTTTGCTCATGTTTTTATGGGTATGGCAATAAAGACCACTATGCAAGTGTTATAAATAATTCTGATAATGATATAATGATGTAAATATCAATTACATGGCATAAAAAAACCTCCATATAATAAGGCGCCAAAAGAAAATCTTTCCTTGGGCGCCGAAGAGGCTCGGGCCGGCCCTGCCTATTTCCTTTTCCCATTTCTTTTTTATGTATTCTATATTTTGCTGTTTGGATAATTTGGAGATGATGATCTTGTTACATAGTCTGGGCTTTATTAATGATATGAATAATTGATATGAAACCTGACTCACTTTTCTCGCGCCAACACCACCTTGAGGTGGAAAGTAATGCTTTAGCCCCTTTTTTAAGATGATTCTCTTATTGAAAGAGTCACAAAACGAGAAAAACAGAATTTTTTCCTCGCTGCTAAAATATCCATGTACGTCCAACAGCACCTGGAATTTTTTTTTTCTTCTTTTTTTTCTGCTGTTTGTGCAACACTCTTCCGCTGTACATTGTTAGGTAAACAAAACCGTTAGCGAGTTCGCGTCGATCTGTGAAAACTAATTTGTCATCCTCGAATACATGTCATCACCAGCCCACACATGCAATAATGCACACACGTTTCCCTTTGTATCTACAAATTACGTCTGGCAAATGGCTGTCATTTCATCTCCTTCTGTCTATACACCTAACAGTTGGCCCAAAGCCTCCTCTTCTCTTTATTCTTTTTGTCACTGAGCATCTTAAAATGCAAATGCAAACGTTTCTCAGCTTTGCATTCAAACATTTCTGGTCAAACATGAATGAAAAAATACAAACAAGTCGCAGTAATTTATGTAAATGTTCCTTTTGTTAGCATTCCAATGAATTTTAATGGTGAGCGATGTATTTCACAACATACAGTTCATCACAAAATATGAAGCTTTGCATTATTAAGCTGCTGTCTGTAGTGTGATCTATCGGTTACAGATCCTCTGCTGTCCATTTTAGGATTTTATTGACTTTTAACACTTTTAAGGCTTGATCTTGTCCCTGATGTTGTCATTCAGTGACATTTTTATCACAGCGCTAATAAAAAGTAGTTGTAGTTTGAGATCTAGCCGTTGGGGTGGAGGAAGGGTGAGGTGTGTGGAAGAGAGGGAGGCAAACACACAACCCGTAAAATGATCTTGTATTTCGTGCATACCAACACAATTTCCTCATTTTTTTCTTGCTGCATGGAATTAATTTCAAATACCTTTACTACTACTAATAATACCTAAACCTCAGATTCAGATTCAAAATACTTTATTCATCCCAGAGAGGAAAATCAGTTTCAGTTACATCCCATCCAAGAAACATGAAAAGACAATCACATATAACATGGGAGGACAGGAGCGAAGAGAACTGTGGGTCGCCACTAGGCAGCGCCCTGTATCTTAGATGAGAAGTGGAAAACATGAGGTAAGAAAAGGGGAAAAAGGCAGGTCACAAACCGTGCTCCTTTTAGGGACACAGTGTCGGATTAGGTAAAAAAAAAAACTCCTCGGCACACACAGAAGCTCCAAAAAACACAATTACAACAAAATTCGAGGACATGGCATACTGTATATGGTCGGGGTAAGGGACTGGGGGAGGGGAGGATTGCGGACAGTGACTGGGGGAGTGCACGTGCAGCCTTTTACAGGCTGCCTCGCTCGCCCCTCCTGCTGCCACTACTGTATGTGTGAGAGAGGTGGGACGGTGGTACAAAGAAGGCATTGAAATATGATGATGTTCTCTTCATTGTGTACAGTTCAACCTTGGGTAGATCTGATTCAGATACAAAGTTCCCAGGTGGTGGCGGTGGCGAAGAGGAAGAGGAGGAGGAGGGGACAGAGCATCATTCGACACAAACATCCAGGAGAATAGACAGATAAACCAGCCTTGAATGGCTGGCTTGTGTGGAGCTAAAGGAAGATAACGATTTGTTTTCGACCATGCTAAGCATAATTTTTTGGAGTTCAGATCTCAAGCGGTAAATCCAATATGGTGCCTTTAGCTGAGCTATTAACTTCTCCAAGTTAGATTCCATCTCGCGTAGACGTTCCAAAGTAGCATCCTGCTTACTTTTGAGTTTGTTTATCGCATGAGTCTGAGCGTTAAGAACCATGTCCCATCCATCAGAAATGACAGGCAGCCTTCCCAAAACAGCTGCCAACGTAATCCGGACTTTTCCATTGGTCAGAAAACTGCCAGCTCCAATCAGCAGAATGCCTACTACCATAATTCCAGAAGTTTTCCACGTCCTCAAGAAAAAGGATAGACAGACACAACTTGCCACTTGTCCCAGGAGTCCATAGTGTATCCCGCCACAAAGATGTAGAGAGAGGCTCCTATTAGATGCTGACAAAAAGACAGCACAAGACAAAGCAGCTGCTGGGGTAGATAAGGATAGGATGGAGCAAAGAAACAATCGTCCGCCTTCGATCAGAGCAAGAATAAAGAACCTGAATATAAATCCTAACCCTAATTTAACAGGAACGATAAAACCCAGGCTGTAAAACCAGAACTTGCAATCCATTCTGGTAGCAGGGAATAATAATTCCAACCTAAATATATTAGTTTGAAATTGGTTCCAAGCAGCCTAAAAAAGAAGAGGAAATCATTTCAAACAGCACAACTACATTTTTTTGGAATCTGACCCAGGCCTCTTTCATATGTGGTCCTCAATTTTGCCACGTGCCTGCTGTCTGAACGGCGAGGTTGCATTTATCCTACCTTTAAGTCATTGAAATTCAATGAACGGCAAAATTCCCAATGACAATTTGCATACCCCTGGGGGTACCCGTACCCTAGGAACTATAGATGACAAAGCCCTAGTTCTCATAGCAGAACACTGAGTGTCCCTCTGCCTCTGTTGGTTTACCTTGTATTGGTAAAAGTTATTTGGAAAGAACTGAACACAGCTGGCCTTCCAGATGATACTTCCTTAAATGATTCATCTAACCGGCTCATCTTCTTCCTGCTGGGGCCTTTGGCGTTTGGTGGGACCAGCATGGGTCCCCGTAGCAGCTGCAGATTGAAAATACTCTGACTCAGTTGTTTGTACAGCGATCACTATTTGGCTCCAGTCATACTTGCTTATTTACTGACACTTTGCCAAATTCCTCATTATCAGACACATGAGTGTCGAGGAGAAATTGTTCATTTCTAGTTTCTAGCACGAGGAGGTGATAATTGATATAATTAGCTTTGTTTTTAACTGGTGCTAAATATTAAAGCAATTGATCAAAGTCTGCTAAAATGAAATCTCTTTTTAAGACAGTTGTTTATGACAGTGTTTCTCAAATGGGGGAACGTGTAACCCTAAGGGTACGTGATGACACTACGGGGGGGAGAGAAAGAGAGGAAAATCAAACAATTAAAGCAATTAAAAATATGGTGTTTTATAATGATTATTTTTAGTTGAAAATTATAATCATACTAAATATTACCAGCAACGCACAACAAAAACACACAAAATAGGAGAAAAATATACAGAATAATAAAAAGAACAAAATAAAGAATTGAAAAATACACAAGATCACTACAAAATACATAAAAACAACGTGAGAAACAACCAAAAGACACCAAAAACACACACACACACACACACACACACACACACACACACACACACACACACACAGAGAGAGAGAATCATTGAAATAATACCAACAACATGCAAAAATGACAAGAAAAACACAAAATAAGAGAAAAACACACTGAATAATAAAAACAACAACAAAATACACAAAAAACATACACACTAAGAGAGAAAAATACTTGCAACACACAAAACAACAACAAAAACGGTAAATGTGAGGAACAATACACAAGATCACTACATAATACACAAAAGCAGAAAAATAAAAAAACGACATAAACAACCAAACAACATCAAAAACACACAGAGAATCATTTAAATAATACCAACAATACAAAAAAAAAAATACAAGATACTGATATACTGAATAATAAAAATAACAGACAAACAACAAAATCAAAAAAATAACAAAAAACACACAAAAAGATGTTAGAACATGAACTGAAAATACTAGGGTCACACATCAGGAGGGAGGTGACAGTAAATGATAAAAACTATAGAAATAAATATATTCAGGAAGCACAAAATATTGTTTCATTCTTCTTATTTACAAAATGATATTCTTTAAAATGTGTTTCATCACTCACTTATGTTCTATAGTCGTATTTGACATAATTCTGAGCAAAATTATGTAGTTGGACAAAAGGAGTATTTGAGCTATAAAAGTTTGAGAACCACTGGCTTATTAAAATGAAAAAAACATCTGGAAGCAGGAAGTAAAAACAAGTAAAAACTTAATACACAGACGTCCCCGCGCCTCGTTTTTTCCCCTTTGATTTCTCTGTGGATTAAAAATCAAGTTCTTTTGTAGAGGAGACTCCCTGAAGTGCGTAAACAAGTAAACAATTTCCCATTCTCCCAAACACAAAGTACTGATTACTTATTTTAATTAACTCCATTTTTAATCTGCTCATAAAGGCCACGAGGGAAGTGTGGCTTTTTTCCCTTGTTTGCCCAGAAAGAAACCATGTAAAAAAAAAAAAAAGAATTCGTGCACTAAAAGAAAGAAATGGTCCAGCGTGCTTGATGTAAATAAAGCCGCCAGATGCCTAATCCTCCAGGAAAATGAGTAGTGGGTTTGACTGTGGGGGAGGGGAAACCTGCTCATCAGCTGTGACTATGCATGCTTTTTCTCATGTGATTAAGATGTAGTTCTGTGAATAATTTCCATTGTTTAAGAGGATTAGAAATCAGATTTATGATGAAAATGATCCCTTTAAGGTGGTGTAATAAACTAAAGAATCTGTTTAAATCTTTAGTCCAGGAGTAAAGTTATAATTATTCCATTACAATGACATATGAGCTCAAACGGAGGAAAAAAACTGCTAATAAACGACAATCTAGAGCAGCTTATATGTGAGATAGTGTCAGGATGTCAGAGCTACAGAAAATAATCACAGTAATATAACATTCAACACTCGTTTTCAAGAATTTATGACAAAAAACTAAATAAATAAACAAAAGATGCAGCTTCTTATCTTCATATTACTATGAGAAAGCATATATATATATATATATATAGATATATATATATATACACAGTATATATAATCCACTTTTCTTTCTTATTGAGTAAAAATACGATAAAAAACCGTTTGGGGTATTAAATTTTTGCGTCCCAACCCACAAGTTGAGAACTCCCATTGTAAAAGAAAATATACAATATAGTAGTTAAAGTAGTTGTCTAAATCAGCGGTTCTCAAACTGGGGTACATGTACCGCTAGGGCTACTTGAACACCTCTGAGGAGGTACACGGACACATCTGTCAGTTTATTTTTTTACATTATAGATTTTTTAATTTTTTTTACATGCAGATACACTATTTTTTCTCATCCGTCAATAATAATTTGTGGCACAACTCTTTAAAACACACCAAAAGGTGAAATTCTAATTTTAAAAGGAGCAAAATTCAAAGTTAATGTTGGACGAGACACAGGAAATAGTTTAGATGAGCCTGCAGACAAATAAATAATGTATAACATCAACTAAGGGGTACTGTGATGAGAATAAAAGGCTTAGGGGTACATGGGGCAATAAAGTTTGGGAAAAACTGGTCTAAACTAAACGGTTTTATAATTCTGAAAATTGTCATTAATTTAGATATCTACAGCTAACATAGATGGTAATTTACACAATGATTTGTACTTTCTCCTGCAGAACGATTGAGATGCTCTAAAGGGCCACATTTGGCCCCCGGCCTTGAGTTTTACACAGGTGGACTTTAGTGTTTTTTCTATATATATATATATATACACCACTCTTGATCCTACTATTTTAAGTACTTTCATTGGAACTGCCTTTGTAATTTGTGTTGATTATCCCTTTAAAAATGGTTCTATCCATCTACGTTCATTTTGACCAACGTTGTCCTTTCCTCTCTCAGACGATGTGACGTCTTGGCTTATGTAAATCAGTCATTCTGTAGAGCACAGCTATGATTGTGGAGTGGAATTACAAAGCAGACAAAGGAGACGCTTCTTACTGTAGAAATTAAACTATTTGACAAATAATTTATGGCAATGTTCATTAATCATTTTTCGTTGGCACAAAGTAGAATTGATAAAAACAGGTACATTTCCATATAAAACATTGTACAATACATATGATGTGATTTGAAGAAATAAAACATGTTATTCAAACAGACTAGATTAGAAGGTTCAGTAAATAAGCAATTTATGGTTAGCGTTCCTACCGTAAAGGAAACATCTATTTGCTGCATTTGACAATGTGGACCATTACATTTCGTTGCATGGATTGCAAACATTGGGTTGGATGAAATGGAAAAGTACTAAGATAATAATCAACTTGGAGGAGCAAAGTTATCTTGTAAGCATTGGAAAATCTGAATCTGACAGATTAACAATGTCGTGTGGGGTTCCTCAAGGCTCTGTTCTTGGACCTGTTCTGTTTAGCCTTTATGTGCTTAATTTGGGACAGTGGTTGCCATTTTTTTTAAAAAAAATTTTTTTGTCCCATGTAACCCCTCTGCATTTTTCTCAAATCATGTGTACCCCCTCTTCATATCATAAGTACCCTTTCCATAATTGCCCTCTTCTAAACCTCTTAATGTGTCTCAAACATTAGTTCCCGAAGGCTTAAGCTTCAAATTCAAAACAATGAGGTTAATTTAAAGTGGAATTTAGGTAAACTACAATTTTTATGTGATTGTATTTGTTATACAAATTTGTATAGCAGTTTTTTGGACACTAAAAGACACTTTACATGGGGAATAAAACAAAATAGGGGTTTATGGAAAAGCTAGTTTGAACAGGTGGGTTTTGAGTAATGATTTGAAGTTTGGTAGTGTGTCAATATTAAGTAAATATTGTCTCCTTTGTAAAAATGTAGCTAATTATTTTCTCCTATTGTCCGAAGTGTGATTACATAATCCTGTTACAATAAATTACAAGACAACATAGTATTTTATTGAGTAGTATCAATAAAAGTAGTAACAATAGTTCTGTTAGTTTGTCCAAATAATCCGAGTACCCCGTGCAACGTTCTCCTGTACAAAGTCCTAAACCCTGGTGTTTTGATTGGTTCAGATATGATATTTATATGTTTTTACTGCTGACGTTAAATGTTTTAACTGCTGATTTTATATGTTTTTACTGCTGACTTTAATGTTGTTTTTGCGCTATACAAAATGAATTTGCCTTAACTTTGAATGAAGTAACTGAGGGAGTGACAAAGCATGGCAATTTGGCCTGTGATGGACCGGAGTCCTGTACTGGGTGCACAATTTGAGCTGGAAATAAACCCCATCAGACCCTCGTGACCCCACAAACTGGAAGACACACGTGTAGAAAATGCATGGATTTTGGAAACAAAACAGAACCTACGTACGGACTAAATTATGTGATTAATCAGAGGAAAACGTTGAGGTTTTTCTCATAATACATGAATTCTTAAACATCTTAATCTAGTCTTTACTGGGAAAGGCTTGAGCGACAGAGACGAATGAAGCGGACGTCTTTACGACTATATCTGATTTCCTCACCTGTCCACGACAAGCCTGAGCGTTTGCTCTCTCATGTGTCACCAGGGTTGTGAACTACAACAGCTCATAAAGTTTCTCCTGCCTTGAATACAAGTGCACGTCTTGTGGATGTCACACAGCTGCAAACACATATCCATTTAAAGGAAAGCTGATACACAATGATGTATGCATCACTATGTGGGGGGGGGGGGGGGGGAAAATAAATCCTGCTTTCATTCTCAGCTGTTCCCATCAATATGTTTGCTGTGAAAATTAAATGCATACCTGGAAGGATTAACACTTCTTTCTTTACACATATTAATAATCCAGTGATTCCCAACCTTTTTTGGATCGTGACCCCATAGGCACAGTTTGAGATTTTTGCCGGAGGGGCAAAAAAAAAAAAAAAATAAATTCTATATATATAGACCAACTCGAGATTCGCACCAACAGCAATGTGTGTAACATATACAATAATGCAAAAATGATTAGTAACATAATTGATAATGTTGACTTTGCATCGACGCGTCGTTCACATCCAGAGTCATATTGCATGTTCTCACTCATTGACGCTCTTAAGTGATTAAATGCATTTGAAAGCTTAGAATCTTCCATTTCTAACCATATAAATCATTCTAAGACACAACCATCACAGAAAACAGTTATTTTGTCAAACTTAAAAAAAACAAAAAATGGCGACAAACAAGCCATCACTGCTCACCTTCCAAAGACATTCAAAATCCCAGCGTTTAGTCCAAATCACAGTAAAACTGCTGTAAAAAATTAAATAAAATGTGATGTCCTATTTGTAAGAAAAAAGCAGCTCCGCCCTGATTTCTTCTTGCTTTTTTAGCTCTGTGAGGCTGACCACATCATTAACAATCCTCATTATTTAGATTCATGTTGTAAAATAATGATAAAGTCAGACCCCACATGGGGTCCCATCCCCAATTAGGGCTCGGCGATATACATCTTGATTATTTTATTTCAAATATAGTCTGACCAGAAAGACAAATGTAGGTTAAATTTGCCAAATAATTTGCCACACAGGCACATTTATCAACAAACAGCTGCACAATATGTTCCACTTTTGGCTTTTTCTGCTCTAAGGGACAGCATGTGTGAGTGAGTTCTGTTGTGTGGCTTATTTATTAAGAAATCCATCTAACTGTAAAGTAATAAATAAATCTTTCTCTTATTATTGTGGCATTTAGCAAAATGAAATAATTTTGGTAATCCAAACTGACCTGAAACAGGAGAAGTTTAGTCTGATTTAAATTCAGACAGTGAGAAAAAAAAGTGTTTTTTTGTACAGTGTATGTAAACTTCTGCTTTTAACTGATATCGATAGACGATATTGTAATTTTCTACATAAATAGAAAACTTGATATATCTTGAATCTCAATATATTGTCTCATCGCCAAGGTTAAAAAACACTGCATTAGTCTAAAGTCCTCGACTTCCTTTTGCTGCAGCTCTAATTTTAAATACACAGACAGGTTAAAAAAAAAAAAAAAAAAAAAGAACAAAGCACCAAAAGGGGTGTTGTGCATTTTTACAAAATTGACCCAGACCAAAAACTTGACATGTTTTCCTGTGAATTAATGCTATTGAATCTCCACAACCAGCCTAATGGAGCCTTCGCAAAAGATTTAAGTTTTATTCTGTGAAGCAGAACGAAATAAATCACTGGGTTGAAGTCGGACTCAGCAGGAAACTACATTAGAATACAGCATTGTGACTAATGAATCAATTGGACGAGCCTCGCTAGTCGTCTGCTGTTGTTGGACCAAAAATACACACATTGTTCAAACGCTCTGTTATACACACCATCACCAAAATTCAGCCCCGGCATTTTGTGTCCAGACCAGCCCACTACATTATCAGCGACACCACGTAGAAGCTGTTAATGAGTCAGTGATGCTCTTTATGTCTTCATTTTAATGATAATCCCCCCAGAAAACCTTAAAAGAAAGAGACTTTTTAACCCATTTTTCCTTTGGCCATTTTGCAACTTCCATTGTCCAATGTTTGTCCCTTTTCAAGACTTTTTTCAGACTTTAGCTACCGTTTACCAATAAATGTCCTTTTTTTAGTAATTTTTGACACTTTTGTCCAATTTCTGTCCTTTCTTTAATTTTTTTTGGCCACTTTTCATCCCAATAAACTATCTTTTGCCCAATAAATATCACTTGTTTCCTTTTTCCCCTACATTTTGCCTCTTTTTGTTCCACATTTTTGCCCATTTAATCCACCCTTTGCCATTTGATACCACCTGGTTAATCTTTATTTGCCCATTTTCTGGCCACTCTTGCCTGCTTTTGGCCAATTTTATTAACTTTTCACTCTTCTTGCCACGTTTTTGCCACTTTGGGACCATATTTACCAACTGGTTACCATGTTTGCCTCCACTAACTCGTCAAAAAAACACGTAGCGTACCAAACCGGCCCACTTTGGGTCGACGGCCCACTGGGACAATGCCCGATATGCCAGATGGCCAGTTTAAATGCATTTAAGTAGCAATTTTGTGACTTCTGCTGCTTACTTTTCTTACCTGGTAAAAACCTAATTTGTGTGTTTTATGTAATTTAGCACTTTTCTTAAAGCTTATGATTTTTCTGCTGTGGGTGTTGTGTAGGTGAAGAAAAGTTAGTGACAGTGACAAGATATCAAATTCCTCCACCAGAGGAAAAAAAGTAAAAGTCACATTTCTACTCTCAAACTCTATAAAATCATGTGTCTGTATTGCATTATGGGGGGTTCATTTTTGACACTCCTGACAAGCAGTGAAATTGGTATCTCTGCCACCCCTGCCAAGGATTTCCTTTCTGTCTGATCAGTGAATATCTTGGTAAAAGATATAATCTCAAGAGATCTTTCAACCTCACATTGGTGACGGGAATAATTTTAAAGTCATTCCTATATCGAGCTCTACAGATGCCCTTGGACTTATGAAGAGCTTCTGCTGAAGGAGACTTTTTAACACTTTTTATTGAAGTGATAGCGCTCTGCATTTGGTTACACTGCTACATATGAAGCTTTACTAAACGTCTTCAGGAACCGTGCTTATCAAAAACACTGATGCATTTATTAAGTCGCCTTCCAGGTACAAAATAAGGGCCTATGTGTATTGCAGTGTGGTGAACCCCACTCGTGGGTATGACAGGCGGGGCGCAACAAACGGGACGACATTTTTAATTTCATGCCAATCTTCTAAAATGTCTTTCTTCATTGACAATAAAAATTATTAATAACACTAAACCAGGGGTCTGCAAACTGTGGCTCTGGAGCCTAATGTGGCTCTTTGACTCTTCTGCAATGGCTCCCTATAGCTTTAACAAAAATGATTGAAATAAATAGCTTTTTTTTTTTTTTTTACAGAGGCTATTAATGATGACAAATAAAATCATGATACAACAATTTGTTAATCTAAAAATAAATCATGTTGTGCAATGACTCAGCACCTTCTTACTTCACCTCCTGCAACATCTACAGACCATCAACTTTCCTGCACCTGTGGCTAACCTTAAGTTTTAAATCCCTGGTAAAGATAACTAAACCAACTAAAACACTATTCTGGAATTTTAATTGTGTGGGGACAGAATAATTTAACCACCCATGTGCCGGTTTAATACGCATGTTTTATGTGTGGCAAGAAATGAGCAATTAGCATGTGTTGATCACATGATCATGTGTTATCAAATTCAAGTTACTTTTTGTAGCCTTTCAAATACATTAATTAAAAAAAAAAAAAAACTTTATTATGTAAACTGAGATGCGTAAGAATTTGAAGATACAATATACTGTTTAATTTTTTGATGTCAATTTTTTTTAATTTATTTTAAACTGTTTTTAAGTTTCCATTTACATGATCAATATAAATCAAATTAAATCAAACATTATTTTGTATAATTTTAACTGTATATAATTTAATTAACTGTATTGTCTTCATTAAGAAGGTATTTTTTTTTGGCTCCAGGAGGACTTTAATCTAGGTGAGATGAGGTTAAATGGTTCGTTTGAGAGTAAAGGTTGCAGACCCCTGCCCTAAACAAAACGCCTACACTAAGAAAGTAGTAATGAGAAGCTTAAAAATGTAGCAGAAATTAAAAAAAGCAACAAACGATTAGACAGCGTTGGATATGCGACCCATGAAACAAGATGTAACGTGGAACTAAAGTACAAAAATAATGATTAATGTTGGCATGTGAAGCGGAGCGAAACAATAAACAACCAGTAATTTAAAAATGTCTCTTTTTTTTTTGTTTTCTTCAGCTTTTTGTCACATTTTGCAAACAATGTTTCGTTATTTCCTTTATTTTTAGCTACTGCACTTTTACTCATGTTTTTATGATTAGTTTTTTTTATATGTGATTTATTCATAAAACTTGTTACTTGCATCATAAAACATGTTACTTTTTTCCTATTAGTTCATTTCATATGTACGCTGAATTTCCTTTTTTGTTTTCTTAAGCTTTTTGTCACAATGTTTTATTATCTGCATTTTTAAATTCATTTTTTTCTATGCAGGTGATTAGTTTAATCTAGTGTTTGATTTATTATGGAACATGATGTTACGTGTTCCCGGTTAGATCAACAAAGTTTGAGAACCACTGGTTTATTGAATGGTTCATTATTTTGAATGTGTTTTTTTTGTGTTTTAATGTATGACCACCTTTATTGAATAAGTCAATTTTGGTTTCCGAAACGTAAATCTTCCACACCTTTAAATACGTGTGTCTTACTCAATATTCATAGTGACAATCTTATTTACACTTCCGGGATCAGAATTATTACAGCTCAGAATATTCAGCACTAATAAGTGACTGAGGGAATAAAAAGCAGCTCTTGTGAATTCAGCTGAAGAACGCTGGAAAAAGAGCAATGAGGGCAAAGAAGGTTAGAAAGTTTGTCGAGGAAGTGATCAAGCATAACTTCCACTTATCTAAAGTATAAGTGTATGTGTATATCATTCTTTAAAGTCATCCTGTTTATTTACAAGAACAGTAGCTTGTTGCTATAAATGCAATTAGTCCCACGTAAAGATGGCGTCCATTTTGTGGATGACAAACACGCAATGTCCAACTTTCCCTTTCTTCCATTTTTTATTGTATAAACATTTGTCTATGTATTGGAACTGAACAAGAAAAGTTTATGTAAATAGTGTAGTATATTATCTATACTTTTTCTTTTACACTTTATTGCAATAAGTAACAAAAAATCATTGTCACAGGCAACTTTCATTGAAAATAAAATTCATTTTATATATATATATATATATATATATATATATATATATATATATAAACACACTAGTGCAGTGCCCGTAGGAAGTATGTATAACTATAGAAAAATGGGAGGTTCAGGAGCTTTTTCATGGAGATATTTGAGACACACAGACAGAGATCTCTTGCTTTTATAGAGATATTCATTAAATAAGTCAAGAAACAAAAACAAAACAGAACAAAAAAGGAAAGCAAAAGTTTAAAGTAAATACATAAAGCAATCAGGGGTTAAATAAAAAGGGGAAGTGCCTTTTTGTCACAGTATTTTGATGTACATATGTAGTCTATTTAGTCTATTTTCAGACTAAATTTTATTCATTTTTTGCAAGTTATCTCTGACTTTTAACATTATTTTTTCAACATCTAAAATGTGTCATTTTCACTTGAGTAAGTTAAATTTATAGAAGCTTTGGACCGTTTACCTTGAGGTGTTTGCTAACAATTGAACAGCCTTAGCAAAGCGCATTTGAAATACGGCAAGGCAAATTTATTTGTATAACGCATATCGTACACAAGGCAATTCAATGTGCTTTATATGATTAAAACATGCGACAGAAAACCTTTAACAGTTTAAAAATCAATACGAACGTTCAAATCAGCAGTAAAAACATTTAATCAACAGAAGTAACTGGGATTTACTTGGAAGTATAAAGGTTTTGACACAATCTACGTCTAATGTTGTGCAAGTCAAAGAAGCAATACATTTAGTCACTCACTGAACCCCTTTTTTTTAACAAAAATGAAAAGAAATCTCAATGAAATATGATTAAGGCTCAAACTAAAGGTGCAGTCTGGGTTTTAATCTGATACGGTGGTTGAAGCTGGACTCCTATGTTGTTGGATCTGGATTTTTATCACTTTTGTAAAAGAGAAATGTCTCGTATTGAAGACAGTGTTGATTTTCTCTTTGTACACAATACCATGAAGTGATGCTGCAGGACGGAGGCCAATTTCTATGATTACTAAATCCTCCTGTTGATCTTATCGGATCTCGGCTGAAAACACAAGATAAGACAATCTGTCACGTTAACTCAACATTTGTCACCGTTCCTTGTTCTTCACCCTGGTTTTCACACTGTGACAAGCTGACGAAAGTATGTAAGACCCCAGCAGGAGAGGATACATCTTCATGTAATTGGTTCTTCGCCTCTCACCTAATGGGAAGTGTTCTGCTGCTGGTGGTCAGGAAACACTAATGTACCCAACATTTTTGGAATGAAAGGTCTGGATTATTATTGTACCTTTTAATAGAACAATGACAGCAACTGCATTTCAAATATTAACTGTCTTTCCCTTCTAATAAATTCTTCACAACTAATTTGTATAAAAGGATATAATCCTAGAGATCTTGAAGTACTACGACATCGTAAGCTTTTGTCCCAAATCACAATATTTGTGTGCCGATTTAATTTATATTGGGATTCTGATTTATTAGGTATTACAATTCGATAGTAATAATTCTTATTTTCCTCATCCAAAAACAAAAATCACAAGTTGGTCTAATGTTTATTATAACTGCACATGAAAACGCACTACACGACATGTAGTATTAACCCAGTGGTTCTCAGACTTTTTTGGGTATTCCTCACTTTGAACAAAGGCCAACGTTCAAGCCCCACCTGCGCTCATGAAACATAGATTTTGTTCATTTGTCCAAATGAAAATTGCAATGTATTGAAAATGTTTTCAATACATAGCTCCATTAGCCAATTTGATAAATTATGCTTTTAGCTTTCTTAGCTAATCAAGCTAAATAGCATAAATACTTTTTTCTTGGATTTAGATAAATCAAAAGTAGCAAAATTGTAAAATATCCAATTCTTTTTTTTAAAGGAAGAACACAAGTTGGTTACATTTACTCATCACACTAATTGGCTTCATTAGCTAAGGAAGCTAATTAGCTTAAACATTTTGTCTTGAATTGAAAACATTTAAATGAGAAGATTACCACAATGTTTGAATGTGAAAACGACGCCACTCGATGACAATATTTGGAGAAGACGCTGTCTTTTCTCTGTTTTTCCGCTTGGACCGAACGTGAATTCCTGTTGGTGTTACTGTGCTGAAGTTTACAAAGTATTTATTAATCAATTCAACCTTTAAATGTTTTCTTTACGTAAATAAAAGCCCTTCTGTAGGCCTAGGCCAATCAGGTAAATGTGATTGGTTGGTTCCTAAACCTGATCGGCCGAAGCATTTTGAAAGGTCTTTATTTTGAAAGTCTTACCTGATTCCATGTTGTTGCTTGTAATGTGTGACCATGTGATGTGCTGATAATTAAAACTGAGTGTGATTAAAGTGAAAAAAAAAAAAAAAGAAAATGTTTTCACCCCTAGTTATCAATTACCCTAAGATGTCTGGGGTAGAGCTATATTACTAGCTTTGTGGGGGCTTTATGCAAGATGCTGTCTGAGGTCCCTCAGTTTGTGTGACTACATAGAGAGAATCTTGTATGTATGTATGGTTTACCAACTGCTGAATGCTGGGTACCTGTCAATAATTCCAACGTGTCCATGACTTGTTATACTCTTATATTCCTGTTTTATTATTCAACATGTTAGAGATAAAGACAGAAACATGGGGCCAAACAAATGAATACATTCTACTAAAGGTGAGTGAAAAACAAGAGAACTAACCCTAACCCTAACCCAGAAGAGCGCAAACCTCCGCTAAGCACCAAATATCCTCTTATCCAGACATACCACTATCTGACAAAGTGATCATTCACATTGTAAAGGCTTGGAAGAAATGTATATTAATAACTATATAGTAGGGCAAAATGTATACAGGTACTGTACATTGAAAAAAAATTGAATGTCATGAAACATTTAATATTTTGTGTCACTCATTTCATAAAGTCAAACCCATATATGATGAAGGATCATGACAGAGTGATTTTTTTCAAGCCTCTTTTCTTGAAATTTTGATGATCATGGCTTAATGATATTGAAAACACAAAATTCAATATTTAAATATTACATAAGATCAATAAAAATAGATATTTTAAACAAAAATGTAAGGTTTCTGAAAATGATGTTCGTTAGTTGGGCCTCCCTTTGCATGAATGACTGCATCAATGCTGCGTGGCATGGAGACGATCAACCTGTGGCACTGCTCAGGTCTAAGTCCAGGATGCTTTGATAGCAGCCTTCAGGTCATCTGCATTGTTGGGTCTGGTCTCTCATCTTCCTCTTGACAATACCCTATAGATTATCTATGGGGTTCAGATCAGGCCAGTTTGTTGGCCAATAAACACCAGTACCACCATGGTCATTTAACCAGCTTTTGGTACCTTTGGCAGTTTGTGCAGGTGCCAAGTCCTGCTGGAAAATGAAATCAGCATCTCCATAAAGCTTGTCAGCAGAAGGAAGCATGATGAAGTGCTCTAAAATGTCCTGGTAGATGCTGCATTGACTGTGGACTTCAGAAAACATAGTGGACCGCTCTGCCTCTGTTCCCATAGCGTGTTTTTATGTTTGAGCATGCGCAGTCAGGTCCCCAAAATGACAACCATTTTCGTCCAAAGGCAGCGTAGAGAGCTGTAACCACGCTATGCTAAATGCTATACATAAGTTCACAGTACATTAGTGAATTGATCCCATGTGACCGCTGCTGCTACGTTATCTCTCGCTCTAGCGAGTGGGCAGGATAACACTACAGCCAGGATGACAGCGCTAGAGATGATAGAGAAACTTTTTTTTTGAGGAAAAACGACAGCTTTTAAAAGATGGGAGACCAACACCTGAGCTACCAGACCTTCAGCAAAGGTAAGGTCAGAACTTGTTTCATACTTTTCACAGTGAATGGTTCAAAAGGAAGGATTGGCTTTGTGGATGCTCCTCACTGAGGCTGTTCTGAGTTGTTGTTGTCTTTTTCTCCGTGTTTCTGTGTTTCCAACACAAACAATGGATGCGCTGCCGTGTCATGAGATATATCTTGTTGGGAGAGTATGGAGGCTATATTAAATAATTGTTTATGTTTCTTTAATGGTCTTTATGATGTTTTTGTTAGATGGCTAAATGCTTGTTCACGTGGATCTTGTTGGGTTTCTTCTTTCTTATTATGAATTTTATATTTTGATAAGCACATTGAGATGACTTTGTTGCAAATTGCTTTATACAAATACAGTTGATTTGAATTGAATTAACACTTGCCAGAAGAAACATATGAAAGTGTCAATGGTGGTCTCGATTTGCAACGTGCCTACCCAACCCTATTGGTCACGGCACGTCACTGATATTTATATTTAAAGATTCCTAGAGGTTTGTTGTTGCATTTCAGGACTTAGCATTTTGTGCACTTTGAGATCTTGTTGATCACCCCAACAACCCCCTGAGAAATGACTGCAATCAGTAACCCGGCTCTCCCTACGTCTCTTTAAACCCTTGTATTGACGTCAACTGACCAAATCAAACATGCCCTCCTTTTCCTCAGATGTTTCACAAATAGAACACGAGAACAGACGACATTTCAGATGTCCATACATGTAAATAGGTGTTGGCAAATTGTAATATGAGGCATAAAACCGAATACAAGGGTCTTGTGATTTTCTTTTGAATTACTGTAATTTGTTGGTATGTCACATCAGCCTTATGGGGACTATAGGCTAGTTTTGTAGCTGCACCATGCAATTGGATAGAGGAAGATAGAGACATGAAAATTGAAATAAATACTAAATGTGCTAAATGCCCGTTGCTTGAGAAAGATGTAAAAGCAAAAACCAAAACAAGATTAGTAATAATCTTGTAAAACCATGCAGCCACAGTGAATAAGAAAATGAATTGTGTATTGCAATGTTTCCCTTAAATACAACAAAAAAGGATCCTTTGGACCTTTTGTCCTTAGAAAATTACTTTTGCTTCACCAGTTTCTTACAATAAGGCTTTCTTAGGTCTTTCCAAAGCATGATTTTTTGTATTTTTTGTTTTCTAAATTCAAGTCTGGACTCAACACTTGCTGGCTTAAAGGCACGGAATATCTTAATCCATTCAATAATAGATTGACTGTTGTGGTTTGGCTGTGGCGAGTGAACTGCCAACCTGATATAAGTCCGTCTGCAACGTGGATAAACAAAGCAAATCCGTTTCACATACACATGGTGCAACACAGCTGCAAACCATTTTTAACTCCAGACATCATGTACAGAATGGAAATGTTCTCATGTACATATTATTTCTAAAGCTTCTTGTTCTTCATAAGCAATGAAGTCAGCACAGAATTATAGTTTACATGTCGCATTATAACGTTCATCCCGGGTGTTTATTATGGATATCAACCATAGTTAAGCTCCTTTACTATTTACTCATATGTGGTTTACTAGTACACAAGTATTCTTTACTAGTAAAACAAAAAGTGTCACTAGTACTCTATAAATATTATTAGCTAAAGCATTATTTGCTTAAAAGGGAAAAGCTCATCCAATCTTGGCATTGGCTTTCAAAATTATTACAACCAATCAGGTTGCTGGATTTGTTTATCGTTTTTTTTGTATAATTTCCCTGACGGAGCCTTTCTAAGAGATTAATAAAGTGTATCTAATCAAATCTCATCTAATCCTTCCTACTTTATCTAGTGAATGTTTTGGCTTTACTAGTACAACTAGTAGACTAAAAAAAGTCTATGCACCAGTACAACTATTGAAAGTAGTACTAGTAATCATATCTTTTGTGAAGTACCAGTAAAGGTGGTCCTTACTAGCAATATTGTCTGCTAGTAGATGGTTTTATGTTAATACTAAAATATGTTAAACTCAAAGCTTATTCATAGGTAGCCAATTGCAAGCCTGAATTTGCTTTTCCTGCCCCCTTATTAGCATAAACAGCTTGCCGGTGACACCTTTGCCTCACTAGTAAAGCCTACTTGTGTAGTCGTAAAACGAAATTGAGTCACTGTACTCCAAATTTGAGCAAAAGCTGATCTATACTAAAATTTGCATCACCGATATCTAGGGGTGTAAAAAAGAAATCCACTCGGCGATATATTGCAATATTTCACCGCACGGCTGGTGCAATTGCACTTTCCCTACTCTCAGATTGTGAACACGCAAAGACTTTTGACGAGCAGCTCGAGCAACCAATAGTGACGCCTAAAACGGCTCATGGATCAGTCTTTTGGTAGAAAGATTTCTGATTGGCTGACATCCAGCGTCTCACTGCTGCATATCTAAAGCTCAATTACAGCGCCAGGAGAAGAATAAGAAATTTACTGTCCACTCAGAACACTTTGGATTACAATATGCTCAAAGATGATAATGGATTTTTGCCAAATTACACCAAAAGAAACTTACATACTGCAGCTTTAATTGCGCTAACATATGCATAGCACGTAAATGCCTGGTTACTAGGGGTCAGTGAACCACATCAGACTGTGTTAAACTACCTCACTCCTCAATGCATTTTAGCTGGAAGCTGTTTCTTAGATGTATGTGGTTATTTAAAGTATTTAAGAACTTAACAGAATCAGAATCGGTTGCAGAAGCAAAAGTTAAAGTTTTTGAAAAATGTAATTACACAGTTTGATAAACATACCACTTGTTTTTTTATATTTGTACTTCAATTACAGCTAGTTACCATTTATTTGTTTTTGCAAGTTAAAAAAAAATGAAATAAATTGTATTTCATACCAATTTGTACATAAAGGTGAAATTTGTGTTTATATTGATATTGCAATGTTTAGTATCGGGATATATCGTATTGTGTCAAGCAAATTGTGAATCTTATCGTATCGTGTGATTCATGGCAATACACACCCCTAATGATACCTAATATATGCTCAAATGGCTTTCCATAGTTTATGACATTTGTTCATTTCAAATGTTATAATAACATTGGTAATAATGTACTGTACTTTCTTGATCAGCAGCATTCCTGATATCTATCAATATAATGTGGACCCAAATTCGAAACTTTCTCCAACACAGTGTGCTGCACCTGAACGCATCGCGAGCAACCCACAGTGTGTGCGCAACAGGCTGCAGCATGCAGCATGAACCTGTGGTTATCCAACTAAAGTATAAAAACGCAATGCCTGACGTTATCTGAGTGGTAGTTTTGCAGAAGAAGTTACCACAGCAACACCTGCATTCTTACTGAAAATGATTTGTGCTCCAAAGGTAACCACCCGACAGCTTTGGATGCTGCTGCTTTTGTAAAACTTAACAGTATAAAGGTTTGTAACCACAATAGCAGTCTAGATTTGAGGTCCATTTGTGGTCAACCCTGCAGCAGACTGGCACCTGGTCAAGGTTGTACCAACTTTGTAGCTTCAAATCTTCATCACAAACCCCTGTGACCGTGTGCAGGATTACAAGGGGAACAAAAAATTAATGAATAAAAGAATGTTGTTGTTGTTTTTTTTTTCTCACAGAAACCGTACAAATGTTCAAAGCCACAAGACTCAACAACAGAGCACGGAATAAAATATTTTCCAATGTTGACATAGAAACTGTTGGCAGCAAATTTCTTGTAAATTCAGGCATTTTAACTAGCTGTTGCCCAGCTTGGGTAACAGACATGGGGGGTTGGTTGGGGGGAGATCCATGGCTGAAGGCATTTTGTCTTCCCATGCATCCTGCCAGTTTTGTTCCGTTGCCCATTTGTCAACAGTGATGTCCAATCGCTCAGTGCCAGGCGGGGCAATCAGCACCTTGTCACTTTGAAAATGACAATTTGAGTCTCAGTCAAGTCTGCATTCAGCTTATGCCTTACAACCAGCCGCTAGCTAAAAAATAAGCACTAAGAAATAAAGCCAGACAATCTGGGAGCGCAGGCCTCCAATGCAATCTACAAAAGTGACCACATTAGTGGTTTGGGGTGACTTTGAAATTGAGGACATTTCTTTTCATTTATCAGAGGCTGTAATCTCGAAAGTTGAATTCAAACACAGAAAAACCCTCAATGGGGAGTTTATTGGACAGCTCGACGAAATGTCAGTTTCATCTCCCAGTCACATAATCTAGAAGCTAGAGGATCTGTCAAGGTCAATCAGGCTGATGTAATTCAAGCTCCTGTGGCGGTGAACCAACTAAATACATTATACCACACATGATACTCCATCATTACTGATTTAACTAGAATATTAGCATTTCCTGAAGAAAATGCAAGCTAGGATGCAGGTGATGGCCCGCGTCATTGAACACTGCATTAGCACTGACATTAACATTAGCATTGGCCTAGCATTAAACTAGCATTAATTTTGTTGGGTTTTTTCCTTATTATCATGAATTTTATTTTTTGATAGCGCTATGACATGACCTTTGTTGTAATCTGTGCTATATAAATAAATTTGGATTAACCTCACATTAGCTAGCATTAGCACTAACTAGCATTAACTCCACAATAGCATTTGCTACCATTAGCATTAACCTAGTATTAGCATTGACCTAATATTTGCATTAACTAGCATTAACATTAACTTAGCGTTAACCTAATAATAACCTAGCAATACCATTAGCTAACATTAGTTCAGCATTAACATATACCTAGCATTAATATTAACCTAGCATTAACATTACCTAGCAATAAACTAGCATTAGCTAGCATTAACCTAACATAAGCACAACATTAGCATTAGCCAACATTAGCATTAACCTAACATCAGCATTTGCTGCCATTAACATTAACCTAGTATTAACATAATATTTGCATTAGCTAGCATTAGCCTAACATTAACCTAACAATACCTTTAGCTAACATTAGCCTAGCATTAACATTTACCTAGCATTAGCCTAGCATTAACCATCAAACAGCTGAACTGTAAAGAATGAAGTGAACTGGATCATGTTTCAACACCTTCTTTGGCCCCCAGCCCCCCAGCCCCACTCCCTCCCACTAGTGGCAGCAGGAGGGGCGAGTGAGGAGCCTGTAAGAGGCTGCATGCACGCTGCACACTGTGCCCCTAAAAGGAGCACAGTTTGGGACCTGACATTTTGAACACATTTTGATGCCTCCTGCATCCTCACTATTTAGGTCTGATATTAAAGCTAATGCAATGCTGTAGTCATCTGAAGAAGTCATTTTCACACCGACTAAAGATTGTTATTGCATCTTGTAAATATTCAGATGAAAGCCTGCACAGCAAGGTCCCAACAACCAGCACACCACAGATTGCAAATAGAGGAGAATTAATTTATTGAACTGATGCTAAACCCCTGGAAGGCAGTAGCTGCATTGGCCCAGTGGCACAGGTTTTGATCGTTTGACGTAGAACTCATTAAAAGTCTGGCTGTGCTGCATGTTGTAGAAAGGAAACATAAAAAAAAAAAAAAAACTATGTGCACAATAATGATGAGCTGTTGTTGCAGCAATAGCTGCTCACACCTTCCAGCTGTTGAAGTCAAATTGCTTAGCTGGCTATCTTTTTCCTATTAATTCCAATTGGTGAATATAAAGAGGAGCTGATCTGACTGCAGTGTTTTTCTGCAGAGTTCCCATGATTGCCTTTCTCTGAAACAGATCTATGGCTGTGCCCTAAACTAGCCTTCCACTTGTCGTTAAAATGAAGTAGGTGATGTCTCTCTGCACTTAGTGACACAATAAAAATACAGCAGTAGTCATTGGTGCCTCTAAATGTTTCCCCTTTGTCTGCTTGGATATTTGTTCTCTTTACTGTAAACACTACACGCTTTGGCCTTGGCTTTGCATTCATGACACGCTCTGAAAAAGCTGGAATAGTTTTGATTTTATCATTTAGTGAGAAAGCAATAGTCTCAAATCTTACCTCAGAAGATTCATCTTCTTCAAGAGCAGAACAATTTATGGGCAATGGTCAACTGAAAACCTAAAAGTAACAGGTAAACAGAGTTGATTTATAACAAATTTTGAGCTCGTATCTTTTGCAGTATCTTTTTTGACATCCGCTCATAGAATATCCATGTCAAATTACAGCTCGATTCAACAAGCATTAACGGAGGGGTAGTCATTTGAAAAACCTGTCGCCCCCGTGACACGTATGGGGTAATGGGCTCCATTTATATAATGGTATGTGCCAATGATTCGGTACCAACAACCATCGTAATATTTGACTCGCAAATAAATGAAAAGTTGACTCACGTTTATTTCTTCTGGGCCCCAAATCGAAAATCAGGCTCCGTGCGTCGATGCGTACACACGCCCGATTCGTTCATGAATAACAGAGGAGTGGTGATTTTAACTAGTGTACACAAGAAGTTACAGTTCAACTAGTGATCATGTTATCCTGTGATTGAAAATGAATGCAGAGCTTCATCTGAAGAGTGTTTTTAACGTGTTGTGATGAACAAGCAGTTCTGATTATTATGACTACGTTCAAATCTGAAAAGGTTCAGACGGTGTATCAGCTGACCTGGTGATTAGTTTACCTGGTGACACATCACAGCAGAGGCATTACGTCTGAAATCACACGTTTGTGAAAAAACATGATTTGAGTTGGTGGTGGGTAAAGGTTTCACTAATATTGCCTCACACATTCCCGTGGGATATTTCCTATTGGAAATGTGTTTTAACATCCCATTTTTCCTTGGTGTCATGGAGAGATGCAGTGTTATAATATTTAAAAAAAAAAGTAAAACGCGTAACATCCTGTTTTCTTAAATCATCAGAAGCATTTAAATGTTGAATTATTAACCGTGGTAGACTATTTACTACGTTAGTGGATTAGGGCCAATTTTGATAGACATTTTTTAAGTCGAAATGTTGAGAATAAAGTTGAAATGTTGAGAATAAAATTGAAATGTCGACAACAAACTTGAAATATAATGTTGAGATTAAAATTGAAAAAAATATTCTGATAAAGTCAAAGGTTTTCTTTAAAAGTTATGAGTCCATTTTTAAAATTGTGACTTTAATTTAATTCTATCTTTAATTAATTTAACATTATATTTCAACTTTATTCTCAAAATGTCATCTTTAATCTCAACATTTTAACTTTATTCTTGATTTGTATAAAATTATTTTCTCCATCAAAATTGGCTTTAATTCGCTTCCGTAATTTACCTTATTTAACATGTTTGGTACAATTTTGGCTTAAGTAATATAACAGGAAGACAATGAAAAGTTCAAGGTGACACAGAAATGCATAACGCCTATAATGCTATAGGACGATTTAACCTTGTAACTGAGCATTAAAACAAATACTGTCATTCCTCATCATATACTGTATCTCTGTTGTTTCTGTCCTAATGTGACGTATGACGGCTCTTCGGGGGTACAGGTGAGGGCTTCATCTTTTTTTTTTTTTTTTACTCAAAATGAGATCCACAATTGACAAAGTGCCGTGCAGCCGCAGTGTTTGTTCATTAAGTGGATTGGATGAAAATGAATGGTGACATGTGGCCGAGCATTCATCTCAAACCTTCAAAGGAGGAAAGATGATTGATGTGTGCAAAGCCACTATGTTTGATTAGCTCGGGGCGACTGCTTTGGAAACAGTCGTACGAAATGTCTCCAAATTAATGGAGAAAATAAATATTACGGCATAATCTAATAAAGCTCCGTAATCTGCTGTAATCTAGTGTTGACATCTGTGTAAACCGGGGCGACTTCAAAAAGACTCACAGTTACACGGACAGTTTGATTTGACTGTTTCTGTTCAAGACGGAAAGATGAGAAACAAAAGGGTGATGAAATTAAAACTAATCAGTCAAATACTGTGCGTTTTGCTTGTTGTTGACTTTTCCTGCCGGTTCTCAAACCTTTTTTTGCTCAAGTCCAACGACAGCATTTTGCTCAGAATTATGTGGAAAAAAAACTCTGAAGGATAATGATGGAATAAAAGAGAGATAACACATTTTAAAGAATCCCATTTTGTAAATAAGCGGAAGGAAACAATATTTAATGCTTCCTGAATAAATGTATTTCTATAGTTTTTTTACCCTCGGCCGAAGGGTATTGTCATCAGTTCGCTGTCCGTCTGTGTGTATAGAGTGGTGTAGGTCTTTTAATGCAATACCCACCAACCATTCTCACATTATAACATTGGTACTAATGGTGGATTCTAGGTGATAAAAAAAATTCCGGTCGGTCGATTTTTGGCGAAAAAACAGCGTTTTTGAGGATTTAGAAAAAAAACTTTGTCATGGACTGATTTTAAAGAAGGAAAGGAGGTGGAACATTGACACCTCGCTGTAAGGTGACATTCACTCAGGTCTCTGGATTAGTGGCAACATTTTTTATCTTTGTGTTTGTCACAGTAAATACTACATAATACTATTCTATGCATAAACAGGTGAGTAATCACATTTAATAATGTTTTATTCCCCTGCCGGTATAATAAATGTAATGGATGAACCATTTCCAACTATAAATTCACTGAAGTGCTTAAGTTGGTCACAATAAATCAATGTACATTAATTATCGTGACAGTTAATATTTTGAGGATTTTTCAAATGTCAGGCCGAGGGTTATGTTTATTATTTACGATCATCTCCCTCCTGTTGTGGGACAAAGTCTGACCTTTGTATTTTCAGTTCATATTCTAATTAAGATCATGTTTTTGGTGTCATTGTGTGTATTTTGTTGTTGTTTGTCTGTTCGTTTTATTATTCAATATATTTTCCTCTTATTTTGTGTGTTTTTGTTGTCATTGTTGGTATTATTTAAATTATTCTCTCTAAGTGTGTGTGTTTTTGGTGTCGTTTGGTTGTTTCTTATGTTGTTTGGTGAATTTTGTAGTAATCTTGTGTATTTTTCTCTCATTAAGTGTGTCTTTGTATTTTTCTTAATGCATTGGGTTTCATTTTGTGTACTTTGTTGTTGTTTGTTCTTTTTATTATTCAGTATATTTCTATTCTTATTTTGTGTCTTTTTGTTGTTGTTTTGTGAGTTGCTGGTAATATTCCGTGTTATTTTTAACTTAAAATAAACACATAAACCCAATATTTTTTAATGCTTTTAATTGTTTATTTTCCTCTCTCTCTCTCTCAAGTACCCCCTGTAGTGCCACCGCGTACCCCCATTTGAGAAACACTGATCTAATCTAACCCACTTCCAAAAACAAGAGCCTATTGACATGCAACACTGAGATTTGAAACAAAGAGCACGTGACCCAAAGGTTGTTTGGACGGTGGGAAGGATCTTTTTAATGTCACGTTATACTCCTACAGAATGTGTGCCGTAAAGCCAAAGAGCATGATTAGCACACTACAGGTGGTATTGTTGCCTTCAGCACAAGAAACAATCTGTGTATACACATACGGTCATGAGACAAAATGTTCAAAAACCCTGCCATTAGTCTTAGACCTGAGTTCAGAGGAGGTTTTATGGCAGAAAGTGCAGATGAACTAATGAGGAGATTGAAATGGAACTATTTTTCTACTAAAATAAGGCTTGATTTAACAGCAAAAAACTAATCATGCCAAAAACCTCACAAAACATGTTTTACTCATGCTCAACGATTCACAAACAAACCAAAAGTTTGTTGTCATTTTCAAACTCATTTTTGTTTTGCAAATAAGAAATGTACCAATCAAACAAATACAGCATGTTTTACACATACACTTCAAATACAATTTAAGTTAGGGCTGGGACTTTAACGCGTTAATTGTAATTAAGACAGTGGCTATCCGTACGTTTTCCGTATCAATATCAATACTGACATTCTATCCGTATGCAGCGCCTCTTTTTGGCCAGTTTAGATCACATGACTAAGACTAAACATAACCGTAAATCTAATCCTAAAAATGGTTGCGATATGGGGTTATAACATAACCCTAACCCTAAAACGCTACGTACCTGTACTTTGGTAATTGTACCAATAGCACCGGGGTTGTCCGTACGGCAACCGTAGGAATAAACACTTTAATTAATTAATTACAGAAAAACAACGTACTAAAAAAAATATCGCAGTTAATCTCTTTTTTTCTTTTCTAGCGCAGAATGTTTCTCATTTCAAGAGCTCCTGGTGGCATATCATAATACTGATGCACTGACTACAATACAAGATGGAGAACCAGAAGAGAAGTCGTTGCTGTGCATTCTTGGGCGTTATCTTTAGTTCATAATCATCTTTTTTTTTTTTTTTTTTTAAAATCGAGTCTTACCATTAATTTGAGTATAAAAAGCAATTCAACGAAAAAATGTCCTGTGACTTTTGGCACAAGCTTCCACTGTCACGTACAGTAAAGTACAAAAAACATCCATCAGGTACAAACCAGGACAGTTCTTGGAAAGACAAACAGCTGACAACTGAAACAAGACCAAGGCCATTAATGTCTATTTTTAAATTCTCTCGAGTCCAAGACCTGCAAAATATGGTTTTGAGACACGTCTTAAGTCTTACAACACCCGTGGGAAGGTTTAAGATTTAAACGGACAATTTTCTACTGAATCAATCTTGACCGAAAAGGAGCAGACTTTACTGGACCTCTGAAGACGTGCTGTGTTATCTGTCAATATAAAACCCTCTTTAGGGGCTTCCAGGGATTGGACCTTGTTTTTGCTTAAGATCTTATGATCTCTGACCGTCAAAACGTATGGATGAAAGGATGGAAACCACTGATCTAAGGAGTCTTTGTAGCTCTCATCCTTTCTTTGGGAGTTTGAAAGTATGATTAAGATTAGGACAGGTACAGATGATGGTTTTCATCCATCTTGTAACATCCTGCATCATTTTTCTATTCTAGCTCTTAGAATTTCAGAAAACAGACGATGCACATTGCCTTGTGTGACTTTCTGTAGTCGCTTCATAAAACGCACTTCTATCCTGATTTTATATTCATATTATTCTGTGTATAATCCAGGAAGTTCTTTTTTGAAACCTTAACATATTATTATTCTGTGTTCATTTTATTTGTGTTAATTATTGGCTTTTGTTCTAATTGCCATTTCTTTTATTGCATATATGTAAAAAACTTTCTCATGATGTACTTAGGGCCCGAGCACAACAGTGCATAGGATCTTATTGTAATGCACCTCGTTTTCATTATTAGGGCCCGTGCACAATGGTGAGTAGGATCCTATTGTACTGCAAGCCGTTTTTATTATTATTATTATTATAGCCCGAGCATAACGGTGCATAAGACCCTATTGTAATGCATCTCGTTTTTATTATTAGGGCCCGTGCACAATAGTGCGCAGGACCCTATTGTAATACATCTTGTTTGTATAATTAGGGCCCGTGCACAACAATGCGTAGGACCCTATTGTAATGCACCTTGTTTTATTATTATTACTAATATTATTAAGGCCCAAGCACAACGGTGCATAGGACCCTTTTGTAATGCACCTCGTTTTTATTATCATTATTATTATTACAAAAAGTTGATCGCATTTTTGAGGGCGTAAAAAAGTCAAATGTGTGCGTATATCAGGACTGGTGAAAAATGTGATATTTTGGGGGAACTGGACATGTGAATGGCAAAATGACTCAATTCTGCAAAATTCTGACATCACCCTCTAGCGATATCATCACAGACAGATTCTTTGCTTTTATAGAGACGTCTTGCATCCAACACTGCACTGTTAAAGTACTTCTTACATTCATATTTTTCAGTTAAACATACATGTTTATTTGATTGTGTTATAAAACAATCTTAACCATAAAGTTGAATGTTTATAGATTAAAATATTCCTCTTAGCAGCCTGTTCACTTGGATGATATGCTACGCAAATGGAGGTTATTAAGAGTTTGTAGTGCTAAGTAGATGCTAATAAATTATAGCAGCTTTCATTTGTATGCCAAAAAAAACCGACCCAACCGTCATATATAGTTATAGCGCCACCTATTTTTTTTAAAAGGAAATCATAAGCATTATAGTTGCACAGAGAAATTGCAGGAAAGTTTGTGACATAATCCTTGAAAATGGTCAGCTACGTCTCAACACTTCAACATTTCTGCCACACACCTCAACGTCCGCCACATCCCGACATGCGTGTGGTTGCGAGAGCCCGTTCAACGCTGCTTGCAGCTTTCATTTTTGTTATTGTTCGTGCTTCTTTTATGTACAGCACTATGGGGCGCTGACTGTAAAGTTGCGCATGCTCAAATATACAGCAACTTTTTGCAACATTTCGCAAACAAACCACGTAAGAAAAAACGTTGGTGAAATTACGTTACTTTTGACCAGACATTTAGCATTATTTGTAAAATATGTGCTTTTCTCGTAAAACTGTCAACGTTAAATCTAAATGTTAAATATCAAATCTAAAAGTTACATTAAAATATAAATGTTATCCTTAATGTTAAATCTAAATCCTGAACGTAAATTAGAAATCTTAAATCTAAATGTTAAATATTAAATACAAATATAAACGCTACATTAAAATGTAATAGTTATCCGAAATGTTAAATCGAAATCCTGAATGTAAATTTGAAATGTTAAATCTAATTTTAAATACAAATATGAATGTTACATTTAAATATAAATGTTATCCTAAATGTTAAATCTAAATGTCACGAGTAAAGGTAAATATTTAGCTAATATGCCAATTTATCAGATAAATAAATAAAATAAAAGCTCACATTTAGATTCAACATATATATTTAGATTTAGAACATTTAGATTTAACATTTAATATTTAGATTTAACATTTAGCATTGAGATTTAACATTTAGATTTAATATGTAAAATTTAGATTTAATATTTAGATTTAACGTTGACATAGTTTTTTGAGAAAAGTAAGTATCACAAATATTGTTGTAAATCTGGTCAAAAGTAACATAAAAAAGTTCTACAACTTTACAATCGGCGCCCCATACAGCACTGTGTACTTTGATAAGTGCTCAATAAAGTTTTTTATCATAATTATTAATTGATTATTGCCGAACAGGTATAGAAAGTTTTCACTGAGGTTCAAACGATGTTTCTCGTTAATATTTCAACAACTTTTCTGGATTGAGGAGATTATTATGGCCACACCATCAACGTGGTGTGAATCTGCAGAAAATGACACACATCACCTCTTACAACATCTGTAAAAAGTGAAACTTTCTGCTCCTAATGAGACCAGTCTCTCTGTGAATAATTACAAGCACCCTTGATCTTAGAACATATCGCACTTCTGTGTGATCAGTCGCATCAGAGTGAAGAGATGCTCTTAAAAGGACTCCAAGCACTGCAGCCCAAGTCTGCTGCTTGATATGCTTGTTATGGCTGAGGTGAAGAAGAGGTAATGGTTTCTGCCCAGACGGCAGAAGGAACAGAAGCCTGATGCCTTCATTGCATGATTCACAATGTCATAACATCAATATTCAATTTGAATTTCATATTTACGTGTCTAAACTGAAGGTTCAGTGCGACAAACGCTGCATGCAACGATTCAATTGTGAAACAATGATTATGATTATAGGTTGGGGGGGGGGGGGCACTTTCTATCTGGCAGTGGGCTATAGTGGTGGAATGTTGATATACCATCCATTTATTCAGTAGCAGGTGTTGTGGATTCTCTTTTTCAAATATTGTCTCTATGAGAACAAGATGGGTGCCTCATGCTCGTTAAAGCATCGCTTTGTCAAGCAAGAAGGTGTGTGTGTGTGTGTGTGTGTGTGTGTGTGTGTGTGTGTGTGTGTGTGTGTGTGTGTGTGTGTGTGTGTGTGTGTGTGTGTGTGTGTGTGTGTGTGTGTGTGTGCGCGTGCGTGCGTGTGTATGACTATCATAGTTGGAATCTTAAATCAATACATTATAATCAATCAATTGTAATAGAGTCCAAAAAATTTACTTTATAATTGTGATTGGCATAGAAATTCAATTAAAAAAAAAAAAAAAAAAAAAAAAAAAAACTTACAATGTAATTAAACACAAAATAATAATTAATAATGATTCAAATAAGTTTCATATCAAGGTTACCTGTCAGCTCTGTTGAGGATCATTTTACCATTTAAAATAAAATAAAATTAACACTGTATACGGACACAAAAAAGGCTCGGATGCAAACGCCAAAAATATTAATACCAATATTTTCATGGTTAAGGAAACCTAACATGGTAACCAAGAGATGAAAAAGAAATCATATGATAGATATTATTGTTGTTGTGTATTCTTCAGATGATAACAGGAAGCTAACACAAGAGTAAAGTTACATTTTATGGACTTATTTATTAAAGACTGTTATTGTGATTGATTTGAATTGGATTTTTGTAATTGTAATTGTGTTCAGGGGGAAAATAAGAACTGTAATTTAAATTGTAATTAGAATTAACGATGGTCAACGTAATCGATATTGAGTTGTAATTGAACATGGATAATCGAAGATGGAATTGTTATTTAACCCTGGCTAAAAGTGTGTGTGCAAAAGTCACGTTGCACAAATTACCTTTTTTTTTTCTCCGTGCATTTGTTTTATGCAAATACTTGTGAAATTATAGATATAATATAGATCAGTCCAACCCCATTTTTATATTACAAATTGGATTTATATTTGAGAAAGTGAACATACATGTGTTTGCGATTGTGTGTAGTGTTTTAACTTGAAAAAGAATAAGAATCATTTAAGCTATTTGTACAACTTGTTTCACGTGTAAAATTTAATGTAGAATTTTAATGAATATATTATTTCAATTTTATTATTACCAGACCTTTCTGGCGACCACATTTTATTTCCAGGCGACCTTAACAAGGTTGAAAAACCCTGCTATTGATGCTCCTAATTTGCACAGATGGAATGACAAAGCAGAAAAACAAAATCTTGTCAAAATGAGAAAATTCCTTTTTGATTCATGTATAATTCACAACAAACGTCTACCTGAGCCTGCACAAAAAAAAAATCCACATTTCCACAACGGTTTATAGTTTTATGCCCCCGAATTGCATCATTTTGCTTTGACATATTTCCTATATATTACAAGACGGAGACACTCACATAAGTGCATATTTTACAAAGACAAATTAAGATGAAAAAAAAAAAAAAAAAAAAAAAGAGGGAAAAATTCCACACGTGTAAGTTTTCAATTTAGGTTGTTCACCACCTGTGGTTAAAACGCACAAATATGAAAAGACACCACAATCTGTGCTGAGACGTCATCATCCTGTCATCCTGTCATCAGTAACTCAACAGTGCAACAGTGCCATCTATGGTGTAGCAGTAAACGTGGTCATCCATGACTCAGTGGTGACTGGACTCCACTGCACTGGCTTTCCTCATCATTACCATGGCGATGAAGGATGGTTTGTTCACATTAGTAAAAATGACTGTTTCTACGCCTGACAAAACTCAATGACATGCAGGGGGTGTGTCTAATGTCCTGGAACCCCATTATGTCCTGGCAGCAACACGTCTTAATAATCTGTGGGCATTGTCCCTTTTCTTTTCTTCAAAGGACGTTCACCCTCAGCACCTTTAATGAAAGGATACCATTAACCCCCTGATTACAGTGACCACAACCTCCTCATCTGAGGCGGGGTTTGGATGAAAATGTACAAAATCTGTGAGGAGAGACTGTTAAATCTGTCGTTTGCATGCAGGGATGAGCACCGAGACTTAAACGGTCACTTATATTCAAGGTCATTCATGGCTCTGGTTGAACTTTTTGAGGAGCAGAATAATGTTTTTGCGTGGGATGGTTAGTTTCTATTGTAAACCCGATTATAGCTGTGGGACACTGAAGCCTATCAGTGGAGCAAAAATGACTTAATATAATACACCTTAGATAGGCTACCAGTTCATGAGAGAGCTTGGGGTCACAATATGTTTAAAATATGAAACCGCTGTAAACTGAAATGATACAAACAAAACTTCAACAGAATAAATACCATACGAGTATGAACTGGACCAGAGGGTAAAATATGTAAAGCACAGACAATATTCAAGCAATAAGTGACAGATATCAGTCCCTGCAAGATCTTCACTTAAATTTTACTTGATTTTGTCACCATTTTTTTATTTAATTTGGAATAATTTGAGGAAAACTGCATGATTTTGGAATAAAATGAGATTTTTTTGTTTGTGATCAAAAATTAAATCTATTAAAGATAAAATCGGGGCTTTCGCCTTTATTGGTCATATTCTGTATTTTATTACAGATATGAAATTTGTCTTCTGCATTTAACCCATCCCTGAGGAGCAGTTAGGGGTTAAGGGAGTTTCTCAACATCCCACAATGATGGCCCGCGTGAGATTCGAACCGGCAACCCTCCGATTACAAGCATTACAAAATGACATAAATATTGCGATCCTTTGCAAATAATGTGTAACTTATCAATTTCTGTATTTGGAAAGACAAAGTTTCTACACCTGTATTAGTTGGTAATTTTTTCCCTGTTATTATTTCCTCCTTTGGGTAGAAATGGATTCTCTAAATGACCAAATTGGGCCCCCGAACCTTAAGTTTGACATGTGGACTAGACGCTGAAGGTCAGAAAAAGCAAAGAAAGAAGTAGACCGGTGAAGGCCAAAACTTGTGAAACCCCATGCAGGCTTTTAAAGAATGTATAGCCTGAGTGTCAGTATCACCAATTTTTTTACGCTACCGCAAATCTGCTCTTAATGAATGAATTAGCTGAGAAATTTCTCCTTTAACGCATAAAGTTGTTAAATCACCACGTTAGGTTTGTTCAGGATTGATGGGTGCTCTGGACTCTGAGGCTGATGGAGACGCTTCCGTAAGGAGGACGGACAGACGGAGCGGATATCAGTTCTGTTCTGATCTCTGCTCCGTCTACAGTAAAAATCAGACAGTTTGTATTATTAGCATAACAGCATGAATTTACCAAATGACCACGTTGGATTTGTTCAGAAGCGATCACGTCTGTATTCTGACTCAGAGTCCGTCTCGCTGTGATCGCTCCGCGGTAGTTCACGGTGAGAAGAGCTGACGCAGCGTTGTATCAGTCTGGCTCCAGTAAAAAGTGGCCATAAAAAGCTGTAAATGGACTGATATGTAGACATGGGGCAGTGAGGAGGAGACTTCATGTAGTAAAGGAAACTTATCAGTTGAAACACGGACATTTCCGTGAAACCTAACTTGAGTATAGCAGCCCGCCTACCTGCCCGTTCTGATTGGCCAAGTTGTCTGACGGGCACCCTCTTCAGCCAATAGAGTGAGACCTAGTTAGGCTGCGTCATTTGTGTGGATTTTTCCTAGAAAATTGCTAAATTATTGTCATGCTGCCAATAAAACACAGCACTTTATAGCCCGAAAATTACGGTAGCTCAGTTTCTTTTGAACCAAATTCAAAACAGAGAGGGAAGGGGGGAGCGTGGTTGATTTCATTACAGTCTCACAATCCTACAAACTGCAGCTTTAAAAACCTCAAACATCAGGCTCACTGGTGCCTGTGCATCAACACCAACATCAAACTTTTACAGATTTGAATTGTAGAGCATCGTGCCTTCATGCATACTTAAAATCAGATATCTCAGCAGACATGATGTATCGAGCATCATCTCTGACTTGGCCACAATCAATTAATTAGGTCTGCTGATGCCAAGTAGTTTGTTATTCTGATTAGTCAGGTACAGTAAATTTTTTAATCTAACTATTGGGAAGGAAGGAACACATTTTCATTCAATAATGTCAATATAGTAATAAAACATTATGGAGCCGAATAACAGTTACATGATGCAGCGTAATTTAAAAAAGACAATAAAAGTGCTGCCACCCAGTGTTTTAATGATCTTACAGGGATTTGTGGGGATATTGCTCATTCAGTAAAGTGTGAAATCCCTCTTAATATAAACAAAACAATCAATAAATAACGATTACACCCTTTCAAATAACTTTGTTTTATGATTTGCTGAACGCAGAAAGCAGATAGACGCGTCGTCGAGTCCCTCCTCACGCCTTCTTCTCCCTTTTTAAATCCAATTCCAGGCATTAATCAGAAATTGCTCCAGTGCCGTGCCCTGGTCATTATCAGTGAAGAACAAATAGCATTTATCAGCCATTTATAGCCCACCCCTTTAAGAAAATCATTCAACACTGATTACATGGGGGGGAAAGTATTGTAGATCCATCATCTATCATTATGAGATGAAAGAAATACAAACACTAAATGTTTTGTATGCAGCAGGATGTGATGAAAGTCAGGAGATTATGTGGCACTTATCAAAGCTTATTATTTACCTCACTGGCCTTCGTGCACACTTCATTTATGACGGCAAAAAAAAATAATTGCAAAACCACACTTACAATAGAATTTCATGCCTGTTGAAGTAAAGGCTCGCCCACCTCCTCCTGACAGAATAAAACAAATATTTAACTGAGGAATATGTTTGTTTCAATCCAGTCCCACACATGCTGCTGAAACCCAACCCTACTTCTAAAGTGTGTGTGGGGTAATCCATTAGGCTACAAATGTGTTTTAGCAGCTTGGAAAACCAACTAACGTCTTTTATACGCATAGGTTTTTGCAGGCTATGCTTTCTCTCAAATGACCTTCCGTTCACAATGAGTCCGGATCAGATTGCGGCCGGTTTTATTAGACTCAGAGGGCCACCTTCAACCTGGAGCCTAATGTGCTTGTGTGAGGGGCAGAAAGCACACACAGTGCAGTAAAATATAAAATATGCCCTTTAATGAACATGAAAGAAATGGAATCATCTACATTACTTTAACTATAGGTCAAATGAAGTTTCCTTTATGGCAAATTTTAGTTATTCCAGCTTTGACACTCACACACTGGTACAGTGAAATGTCTAAGATTGTGACATTTCCATGTAGCATTTAAAGGGATCTTCCACTGTTTTTACAAATGTAACTTTGAAATGTACTTATTAGAATATCAATGATATATCACGTGATTGATGATGTCACACGGCCTCACTTCCTGTAAACATCCCATTGTTTTCTATTGTTTTCTATCATTTAACAGCTTTTTAGATCATTTAACAGCTTTTTAGATCATTTAGCAGCTTTTTCAGTCAAAATAGCAACTTGTGCTGCCTTTAGTTGCTCTATATCAGTGATTATCAACTGCTGGGTCACGGACACGTTTTTAGTGGGTCGTGGGCCTTTGACTGGAGAATAAAAGAGTTAAAAAATCACCGTCTTTTAATCTGAAAGGCAAAGGGTTACAGCTGAAGCACTGACTTTTTTTGGTTTTCAATTGAAATAGTTAAGTGTTAAAAGGAACATTTTCCTCACTAGCATTACAACCTTTTGTTCATCATTAAACTTGATTTTTGTGTAATGGTACACTGATATCTTGCAGTTTATGTCAAACTGCAACATGATTGCATTAAATAAATTTGAAATGTTGGAAATATTGCTTGATTTGTGTCGCAGCTTCTCTGTATGTAAGGAACGTGGGTCCCGAAGCCAGACCAGTTGCTCCAAATAATCAGGAAAAGTTAAAGATGCCGAAAGAGGATAAAAACAATTGTGACACAAAAAAAATCTGTGACCAACCGGGGCGACAGTTCCAACTCTGAGGTTTTGTAGTAGACAATGAAGCAGAGAAGAAGAGCTTTCCTAAGGGACATTTACTCCCCCTTAACAGTGCACAGCTCACGCTCTGAGTAAATCACTGACTGTTAAAGACGCACAAACCCTGAGGATATAAGTCCTTAATGGAAGCGTAGGCGACTTTCAAAAGTTAGCATGATTTTGAAGCTTCTCAAACGGCTCCGCCTTTACCCCCCTCGCCCCTCCCCTCTGTGCTCCATCTCACTCACATGCATGCTCACAGCTGCTGCAGAAGAGGAGCTCAGCTCATCGCTTGTATTGTGTAGAAACGTTGTTGTCTCATTCAGCAGTAAATAAACAATAAACTTTACCATCATATATGTTAAAAAACGTGACCAAAAACATTGTTGTAACTCAGCGGTGACGCTCTTTCAGCGTGAGCTTGTTTATGCGAGGAGTCGAGAAAGAGCAGGGAGGGTTAAAAAAAAAAAAAGTTATTGGTTGAAGTTATTACAGGTTTACAGCTGCTACAGATGATTTCTCATCTGATTTCTCCGTTCCTTTTTCAGAGCACATAAGATCTTAATTTTTGTCTGGACATAAAGACAATTTCAGCCAAAAAGTGTATCTGGAGAAAATCGCCTACCCTAGCTTTAACAGTCCTTGATAAAATATAAAGTATTCTCATTTTTAAAAGCTAATAAAATGAATATTGTGCATAATAATGCATTTTTAAAAAGCATAGATTTTCTAATAAGCATTATTCAAAGGTTTTAGACCAAACTTGTAAAAACAGTGAAGGATCCCTTTAAAAATAATGAAAATTATTGTGGTCATTTATCCATAAAACACACGTGTGCACATTTCATGCCAACATTTGTGAAATATTTAGAGACCCTCCATTGTGCTAGTGACAAAACTTCTGGTTAACTTAAAAACAAAAGCCCTATTTACAAAACTAATGGAAGACAAGAAGAGATGCTTTTATTTTGAAAAGGGAATGTTTGAATTTTATCTTGAAGCTGGTCCCAGGAAGATTTTACATTCTGCTCGCAATGCATCATGGGGTGGTTGAGTATGACTAGTGGGCCCACCGTGCATACTTAAAAAATGTCCCCATATAGAATACAATCGGTTATTTCTCGCGTACTCAATCTTTCTATACTATCTAATGCAGCGGTCCCTAAAGTTTTTTGCCCCACGGACCGCTTTAATGTCAGACAATATTTTCTCAGACTGGTCTTTAAGATGTGGCCCAAAAAAAAATTTGTCATTTTCTAAATATAATAATAAAACGGGAATCCTCTGTATATACAACTTTATTAACAGCGTTATGGTTAAACATGCCTTCAACATAAGATATGCCACAAAAACCAATACAAAGTGCATGAAAAACAACTCATCATAACGTTAAATCAGTGGGAGCCATTGTGAGCTTGGTGTGTGGGAACTACCTGTCGCAATTAATCCATATTTGAAGTAGGACTCCTAGTATTGTCTGTTAAATGCAGATTTCTTTTTCTTTGAAGTCGTAGGCTCTTCTTCTGTCTCCTGACTGACTCTTTTACCCTGCGCAAAGACGCTTGTTTATTGTTAATTTTACTACTATCTTGGAGGTTTCACTTTAGTGGTAATTTACCAGCCTGGGCATCCCCTTTAAGCACATCTTAAAGGGGATGCTCCGGCCGGTGACCGAGGAAGGCATCTTGACAAGAGTGAGGGATAGACAGATGTAGCAGAGAGAATCCGGTCATTTTCCAAAATAAAACATTGTTCAGGCTCAGATAATAAATACAACGGAAATAATATAAATGATGTATTTTTTTTCTTCGCGGCTCGGCATCAATTGACCCACGGACCGGTACTGTACCGGACCTCTGATCTAATGTGAACGCATTACATATTAACTTTGACTTAGTGTGAGTAGCACATTAGTTACAGTGTTGGGAGTAACATTACAAAAGTAACGAGTTACAGTGATAAAGTCCTGTTTTCAGTAATGCAGTAATATAACGCATCAGTGAAACAAAAATCAGCAATATATTACTCGTTAAAATCTCAGCAACTTTAATGAATTCCACTGATATTCTAATGAAAATGAAGAAAAAGAGTCAAAAACACCAGCGTAAATTCTACCCCTTTCTCTGGCGTAGAAGAAGAAACTCTGCATCGTGATATAATATCAACAGTTATTCTATTATTTAGACTCAAGGTTTTGGTTTAATTTACACAAACTTTTAGTTGGTATACAGCCTTTTTGGCTCTAAGGTATATTTATTATCTATTTCAATTAGATTAAAAATGTCATTACATTTTACATTTCCAGTCATTTGTTTTATGATAACTGATTAAATGTTGTATTCCTAGAGGATGTTTTTGCTAGCCTATGTTTAGATATTGTTTTGCAAATGTTGCACGTTTTAAAGCATTGATTATACATCGTTAAATAAGAATATGTTCAGGTGCTGAGGACTGATTCAAAGGTAAATTAAATATTGTAAGGAAAAGGGGAATGTTTTGTGGCGTCACATTTGTAGACATTAATCTATAATAGTATCAATGTAATAAGATTAGCATTTTAAAATGACTTCACGTAACATAAATGTGCAATTAGCTAAAAGTAACTTAAAGTAGTCTAACTCAGTTACATTTTGGAGATGGTAATATTGTAATGCAAATGCTGTGTTTTTATGCCTGTAACTAGTAATATAAAATGTATTACAATTTTAGAATAACTTGCCCAACACTGTACATTCGTATGACATTTACAACATAGCCATAGCAACATTGCATCTTCAATATATGGCTAATCTGTCTTAGACCTTTTTAGCCTAGATTAAAATGCAATATAACATTAAGGTGCTTAATTTAATTTTAAAAAGGCTAATCTAATATTTAAATGTGTAATGGGTGCACAAACCTATTTTTAATTATTGATTTTGTGGTTGCCATCCAAATAAGAAAGAAGACTCTGGACTGTGATGAAACGTGGTGTCTGTCGTTAGCTTTGATGTTATGTAAATATGATGTGAAAATAATAATACAATCTATCCCACTGCATGAAGTATGAATAATCCATCATCATGCTGCAAAGCTTCAACTTCTACTTGACAAATAAATATATCTGATGGTTATATTGCTTCCAGACAATTTAGAGAAGGTTTATTAAAAATAAACCTCAGAAATATTGTATTTTCTTTGGTAGTGTTTTTTCAACCTTGGGGATTGAAATTCAGTTTTTAAAAAAATGTAGAATTATTATTATATTTTTTTTTTTTAAACAAACACAATATATATCAAATAACTATTCTATACTTAAACTTTCTTAAAAAGTTCAGTATAAAAATATCGAAAGTGGCGCACTGGTCACTTTGTGCACTAATCCTGGCAACTCTGTATTTATTACACACTTTAATAAACAATCAAAAACTAATTCTAGAAAAAACTAGTTCTGATGAACTACGGCCGGGCTCGCGGAACGTCTCCGCGCCAAATAGCACGTTCCAAGTTCCCGAGAATTCAGTGAAATGACTCGGTTCCACCGAGTTAAACAAATCAAATTGTGCGACGTAAAATCGTAATCTACAATGAATTGCCTTTAAACTGATAAATCACACGACTATGTTCCAATAAATTTAGAAAATACCAGAAAAGGGGGTGGGCCCAAGGGCTCACAAATAAATGAGAAAATTTTAATGGTAAATGCCTAAAAAAGGGGGGCGGGTCCCTCGGGCCTCTAATCGAATTGTGCAAGGCATAATCGTAATCTGCGTTGAATTACATTTGAAACGATATATCACACGACTATGTTCCCATAAATTTAGAAAATACCGGAAATGGGGGGTGGGCCCCCTACCCCAATTTTTTTTTTTGAAAAGGGCATGACATGTACGGCCCCATTTATATATTGGTATGTGCCAATGGTTCGGTACCACCAACTGTTGTAATATTTGTCTCACAAATAAATGAGAAATCAACTTTCATTTTTTTTCTGCTTTTGGAGCCCCTTGCCCCCCCCCCCGGGCCCCAAATTAAAAATCATCCATAGATTATACCTACCAAAATTCAGCCCAATCAGTCCCGAATAACAGAAGAGTAGCGATTTTAACTAGTGTACACAACAACAAGAAAAAAAAACAACAAAAACAAAGTGAGTGGTGTGTTGAGTCCAAAAACGTCCCTGGGGTCACCGGACATTTGTGATGTCAAAATTTGGTCACGACCAGAAAATGGTCGGCAACCTCTTTTCTATACAGATTTTTTTTTAAAAATGTAAATGATAGTTATTTTGTCATAATTTACAATCTTACATTGCTATGATGAGGGTCTGTCCATCTGTCCACCATGTTTACAAAAAACTCCTCAGAAGTTGTGACGGTTTCATGCCTTCAGTAGTGATTGACGTGCACAAGCAGCAGGCAGCTTGTGAGTGAAGCTCTACATATGTTTTTGGACTGTGGGAGGTAATCTGAATATTCAGAGAAAAACCTGTGAATGCTCAGGAACAAGATGCAAATGTTTGCTTGGAAAAATCTCAGATCTTGATTGAAATCACAGCCCAGGCGTCAACACTTTACTAGAAGATTTATTTATACATGAAGGCTGACATTTTTATGACACGACACATTGTGTCATGAAGGCTGTCATTAAGTGTTGTTCATTACCCTAACCCCAGTAGATCACTACACCTAACTCACACGTGTCAAACTGAAGGTCCGGGGGCCAAATCTGGCAATTAAGAGCATCCAGTTTGGCCCTATAAAATCCGTGTTCACGGAAACGACCAATGAAAACGGTTAAACGTGGAAATGGACAAAATCGGCATGAAAAGCTGTCACCGTGGGGCAAAGAATCTCCTCCTGTCCTGGCTGCATTAAACTCATCTTAAACCACCACAAACACCTTCTAAAACAACGCAAATCATCACCGACTCCTAAATACAGAACCTCTAGTGCTGTTTAACTTTGCTGTGCCTGTAAAACTCCGTCCGTTTTTCGTGTAGCTTTTCTTGATCAGCTTTAGTCATCTTTCCCTGCCCAGTGTTAGTAGGTAGACATTCACAGTCAGCAAGCTACCTCAAGTACAACCATTTCAATGGGAACTTCTGGTTTACAAAATAAGTCTGTTGGAACAACGTTATTAGAATGTTACATTCTAACAACATCTCATCAGAGCTACAGAAGATAGGATAATTTAAATTAGCTTCATTTAAACTAAGTTGATCAAAACTTAATCAATAAACCTGATCAGATTCAGATTCTGAGAGCATTCTGGGTGACATTAATGCAGTTCAGCTTCTCATAAATCTTTATATGACAGAAATAATGAAAAAGCAGCAGTCAGAATAATAATCCATGTCACTACAACTTAGATCTACCTTTTAATTGTATTTTGACATACATTTTTGTTTAATTATGAGTTTTTATTTATTTATTAGTATTTATTTTGTTTCCTTAAAGGAGTTGAAAACTAATATTTTCTTTAAAAAATGATAAATATTTCTAAAAAAAAATGTAAGTAGAAAAAGATAAAAAACCGGAATTTGGAAAAAAATAAAACAGATTTTATAGGGCCCTACATGTTGAACTTCATTCGTCTTAATTCAAAGTTTGTCTGGAATGTGCTGCGTTGGGTGAGCATGTATGGGGCCATGTGTTTGATGGATGATGGTGGCGAAGGAGCTGAGAGGACTGGTACAAGGGGCAGACCCTTCACCTGAGCAGCCAGGGATGGCTGGGCCACATGCTGCTCACATCATTACCCATAGCCTCAGCCCAGGCCTGATTGATGGGCTCCACCAGGCCAAACGGCCCAATGGAGGCGTTCCATCCCCACTATCTCCCAGCACATCCATCTTCAGTCCCGAGTAGAGAGTCCTGTTACTGTACGTCTCGTCCAGGACGCTCAGCTTTAATCCTACTTCATGATTAAATGGGCTGCTGGTGCACTCAGGGTAAGATTTAGTATCATACACTAACATTTCAGCAATAAATCCCAGCAGGGGAGAGAGAGAGAATGCATAAAACATTAATAATAATAATGAACTTAAGGCACATCTCTAAAAATAAAAACATCGTATTCAATTTAATCACTTTGTTCATAATAATAATAATCAGGCCCTGTGGAGAGCCCAATAATAACACGAGGACAAAGTAATTTGAAACTTTTTAATTTATACCAACTGTTTTTTAACTAGAGTTTTAAATTGCTGGTGAAATTAGCGTAAAACAGACTTTTTTTTCCCAATTCATTTCATTTCATTATTTATTTAAAACAAAAAGTGTGCCAAGAACAAAACAAAAGTATAGGCTACACAATAATAATCACTTATACTATCACTTGAAATGGAGTGCGGAGAAGTAAAACTTATGAAAGTGGCTATTCGTACGGTTGCCGTACGGACAACCCCCGGTGCTATTGGTATGGTTAACGAAGTACAAGTACGTAGCGTCTTAGGGTTAAGTTTAGTCTTAGTCACGTGACCGAAACTGGCCAATGAGGGGCGCTGCGTACAGATAGAATGTTGGTATATTGATACGGCAACCGTAGCCAAAACTTATTGAACCTCACCTCGATCTAGCAAAGAATTAATATAAACAAAATAACTGCTTCCTATTCAATTTTCTCTTTTTTTTCACTGTGCTGTAAGGCAGAGGGAGGCCACGCCCCCTCCCAAAGGCACGTTGCTCCTCTGCCTCCGTTCCCATTAAGTGTTTTTACGTGTTTGCGCATGCAGTCAGGGCCCCAAGATGACAACCAATACGTCCAAAGGCAGCGTAGAGAGCTGCCTTTGGACGAAACCGTGCTATGCTAAATGCTATACGTAAGTTCACAGTACATTAGTGAATAGATGCCATGTGACCGCTGCTGCAACGTTCTCTAGCTAGTGGGCGGGATAACACTACAGGCAGGATGACGGCACCAGAGACGAGCTGTCGTTTTTTGAGGAAAAACGACAGCTTTTAAAAGATGGGAGACCTGGGTTACCAGAGCTTCAGCAAAAGTAAGGTCAGAAAATGTTTCATACTTTTCACAGTGAATGGTACAAAAGGAAGGAATGGCTTTGTGGATGCTCCTCACTGAGGCTGTTCTGAGTTGTTGTTGTTGTCTTTTTCTCTGTGTTTCCAACACAAACAACAGATGTGCTGTCGTGTCATGAGATATATCTTGTTGGGAGAGTATGGAGGCTATATTAAATAATCGTTTATGTTTCTTTAATGGTGTTTATTATGTTTTTGTTAGACGGCTAAATGCTTGTTCACGTGGATCTTGGGTTTTTTCTTTCTTATTATGAATTTTATATTTTGATAAGCGCATTGGGATGACTTTGTTGGAAATTGCTTTATACAAATAAAGTTGATTTGAATTGAATGAACACTTGCCAGCAGAAACATATGAATATGTCATTGGTGGTCTCAATTTGCAACGTGCCTACCCAGCCCTAGTGGTCACGGCACGTCACTGTGTACAACCACACAAACATACTGACTCGTGTTATACATATATTACCACCGGTAACAATTGTTTTTAAATACCACCAATGGTAATGGGATGGGAATACCACAGGGGGAAGTAATATTAAGGATCTGGTAGCAACAACGGTAGACGAAATACCACAGGGTTCCATAACTTAACAACACACACACAGAAAAACGTCTCCTGGTGGATCCCGCTGTCGGAACCACAAAGTTCCCATATCGTCTCAAACCGTACGACTGATATTTATGAGAAAACATATTTTGAATATGAACAGGTAGTAAATAATGATACGCTTTGAACATGAACTGTGCATTAAATAATTTTACAAGATCATGCGTTTTTGATCATTTTAATTTGAGAGAGAGGATTTGTGTGTTATGCAGGGATGTAGTTCTTTTATTTAACAAATGAGAGGAAGGCACTAAAAGGCTAAAAATAAATGTGATAATAATCTTGTTTGTTAAATTTTTATCGTTAGGGATGTTACACCTGAGTCTTAAGAAATCCACTCTGGTGTGATAACCCTAATGAGAAAAGATTAAAAGCAGCACATTTTGTACTCTTCATCAACACAGTAAGATGCTATCTGGTTGTTTGTCAAAATAGGAATAATGAAAGATAATAATCAATTGATCAGTTAATTGTTGAGTTCCGCATCACTTCTTTCTATCTTATACCTTTACTTTATTGTAATATTTCCAGCAAGTTCATTTAGTCTAAATTAATATGTTAAAGCTTTAACTTATTCAGACAAATTTAATCTGATCTCCTGACATGTTTCGACTGCCAACAGTCTTCCTCAGAGGGATCTGCTGATCGCTTTGATGTGTCCTTATGAGTTCTTTCTGGCCGTTGGTAACTTGACAGTTGGTCTCTGGAGAAGAAAGTCCCAGGTGTGAAGAAGTAAAGGTGTGTCCACGTAATGACACGTCAAAGTGATCAGGAGATGCCTCTGAGGAAGACTGGCAGTCGAAACATGTCAGGAGATCAAAGTCAATTCAATGAAAAAAGTTGCATGAATGGGGGGGGTGAACAGTTTTTTCTGAATTAAAAACATGAACATGAAAAAAGAAAAACAAAAAGACAAAAAAACTTTAAAAAAATAGCCCAAAAAACACGACTATGTTATTCATAGCAAACTGCATTCCGATCTAACAAGAACTATTTGAAAAATGGGGCCCTCTGGCGCCCCTGTGACACGTACGGGGTGATGGGCCTCATTTATATATTGGTATTTGCCAATGACTCGGTGCCACCAACCATCGTAATATTTGACTCGCAAACAAATGACAAATTGATTTCTGTTTTTTTTCTCTTTTTTTAGGGCTTCTTGGGCCCCAAATCGGGCTCCGAGCATCGATGCGTACACATTAATAGATGCTACCTACCAAATTTTAGCCTGATCCGTTCACAAATAAGAGAGGAGTAGTGTTTTTAACTAGTGTACACAAGCAGAAGAAGAAGAACAAAGTGAGGGCATTTTGAGTGCAGTAACCGACCTAATAAAGTCGACTCATGTTTTTAAGTCTAAACGAGCCACTCCTGCCTTCACGGCGTAAGAACGGCTAAAATAAATGAATACCTCGGTGCCTCTGCCCCCTCTCTGTTGGAGACTCCACCTCTGCAGCCAGATGTAGAAACCAGATGCACACAGCTTGTCTGCTGCCTCGTCGCCTCAATACCTCTCATTAGTGTAATTATTACTTAATGCTTTCATAATCTGCTGCTTACAGGAAAGCACTTTCTTTGCTCTAATACCATCGCCACCTCCCAGCGGTTCTCCCCACAGACCTATATTTTAAAACTTTTTTCTCCACAGCAGTAATGAGTTGGGAACTGACCCAAAAAGGTGTTTTTCCTGACTACGGAAAAAGTTTGCAAAGTTTGAATGACATTTGGGCACTCCCTCCACAGCAATGGGTTCATGCACGTTTTACCACTGCCATTGTTGCTCATAATGAGCAATTGTCTACTTACTCTGAGCCACACAATCACGCACACACAAAGTTGTCATGATGCAGAAAAGGCTGAAATAATTACAGAGGCCAAAATTGTTTTTTTTTTTGTTTTTTGTTTTTTGGTTATCAAAGGGTTTGTGTACTCTTCAATGAAGAGTAACAAACAATTTGTATTAAAAATGTACAATACACTGAGGTTCTTTCTTAAACTGGCTAATAATATCACATTTTTAATTTAAAAAAATCTGTATTTTTTTTTTCAAAAAGGGTGTTTGAGAAAAGAATTAGTAAAAAAAACAAAGAAAGTAAACAATGTCGTAGCCCAGTGGTTCCCAACCTTTTTTGGATCGTGACCCCCATTTTGATATCACGGACTTTATATATGTTAATCATGTTTGTTACACTGTGAAACAAATAGAGTAGCTAAAATCATATGTTGAGGTTTTGTTTTTTCAGACAACTGTTTCTTAAGCAATGTACTTTGATCTCCTGACAATTGCCAGTCTTCTTCAGAGGCATCTGCTGAACACTTTGATGTGTCCTTGACATTTGCCTAGTAATTCCATCAAGTTATTTTCTAATAATATGTTAAGGTTTCATTTAGTCTGATAACTTTTTTTTCAGGAAATTTCCTGTTAAATTATTAATTTAATTAGAATATTTGCATTTCCTGAAGATAATGCAAGTGAGGATGCAGGTGCTGGCCAGCGCCACACTGCATTAGCTTAGCATTAGCTAGCATTAGAATTTGCAAGCATTAGCACTAGCTAGCATTAGAATTTGCGATCATTAGCATTAGCATAAATTAGCGTTACCTCACATTAACATTTCCATCAGCATTAGCATTAACCAGCATTAACATTAAATAGCATTACCAGTAACTGAAATTAGCATTAGCATCAACTAAAATTAGCTAGTATTAGCATTAAACTAGCATCAGCAGCAACAAAGCATCAGCATTTGCCTAACAATAGCAATTCGAATTTCCAATATAAATGAATGGTAAAGAAAAACAATTATAAGTCAAAAAGTTTAAAAGTTACAAATTAGAAAAGTACAAGCATAAATCACGGGAACTTTCAGAATTTTTTGATGATTCAATTGTCAAAAACGGTGAAGGAGACAACGGAAGAAAAAACGGATAACAATAGAGAGTTTGTCTCGTGTATCCTCACTAATAATTAATTATTACGTGGAAGACAAGGACACATCAAAGCAACCAGCAGACGCCTCCGAAGAAGACTGGCAGATGACAGTCGAAACATGTTGGGAGATCAAAGTAAATTTCTTTAAAAAAACAGTTGTCTGAATAAATGAAACCCTTAACATATTTTTTTTTTTTTTTTAAACTTGCTGGAGTTACTAAGCGGGAGTCAAGAAAACATCAAAGCAATCAGCAGATGCCTCTGAAGAAGACTGACAGATGAAACATGTCAGGAGATCAAAGTTAATTTCCTGAAAAAACCTTAACATATTAATAGAAAAATAAAAAGAGAGAAAAGAAGTTGCTGGAATTATTTCTTAGACAATGTTTTTCACCTTAGTGGATGTTTTTAGTTGTACTTGTATGTTTTGTAGCTTGTGGGATTTAAAGTTTAAGCTCCCTTGTCTTGGTCTCTGGTTCATAACAAGTCCTCATTTTTTTGTTGTTAAATGTTCTATGTGAGCATTTTATTAAAACAAAATCAGTACTGGTGCTAAAGTTTCACATTTAAAGCCTTAAAGGTAGTTTTTCCCTTTTGATCAGTGTCCAAACTTCTGTCCACAGACATTTTTCGAGCACAAAACTCGCTGCTTCAGAAATTAACATATTGAAATTATTCAAGGCTACATTCTTCAAGACACCCTTGAGTTTTCCAGCAGCAGAAATCTCCAAGTGACCAATCCATATGTGGACCATTTGTTTCTCTCTAATTATCTCACATGTGCATTCGGTGCGACCATGACATTTAACTCAGGCTTTTTCGCACTAATTCACAGCGAGGCTGTGCAGAGATGCCGTCCGGTGATACAGTTCATTTATCGTCAGACCCTCATCAGCAATTTATTTTTTCCTTTTCCTCGAGGCGTTTGATACAATCTGCACTGATTAACATCAGCTCCATATTGGGACGTGACACAACAGCCTCACGGTGAAGGTGAAGCTTTTAAGGCCAAAACTTTCATTCAATGCTGACAATTTTTTTTTTACCTGCAAAGTCTGAAAAACATGAAAAATAACATTATTTTGACCTCAAACTGAGGACGAATAATCTGATGAAATAATTGATGACTAAATAAATTAAAGCCGCTGCACAAAAATAGTCGAGGCCAATTCTATTACAAAACAAGACGGCAGCTTTTAGCGTTTAAAAGCAGCCTTCAAATGGCTGTTAAAAAAAATAAATAAAACTAAATAATACACATTGCATCTAGACAGCATAAAGATGTTGGTTTAACAATGATTTATTGGCTGAATAATTTTAAATATTAAAATTTTACTTTTGCATTGACTCCAATTGTTCGCATAAGAGCAAAACTCTTATTTTCTTTTCGTTTTTTGTTTTTTCCCCCCAAAAAAAGCCCATCAAAGTCAGTTTGATAATAAAGTCTGATATTTCCTAAACATCATCTGCAACGACTCAGAAATGTTGTCATTTTTTTTAATCAATAATATGCAAGTATATTCACATTACCAATTGTAGTCTAATATTTTGATGCACTGTCAGTGAAATTCCTTATCAATATATTTTGTGGATTGTTTGTGGAGGACAGTCTGAAGATGGGATGTTAAGTTTATTAAGTTTTACAGATAGATTTAATAATTTACAATAGGTTTAAATGAACAAAAGTTTCTTCAGTATTGGGGCTATTTTTTGCTGAAAGATGCAATTTTTTTTTAGCATAAATGGTTGATTTGTTGTGATTTTTCAAAATGCCAAGCTTTAGAGGCTTCCTGTCGTGTCACCCTTAGGATGATTATTGGCCTGGTTTTGCAGATTAGATAATCTGGCCTGGGATTGGACATCTGTGATTGTTCGCTCATTGAACATAGGATTGCAGCACCAGAACAGTTAAAAGAGAAGAAGAACTTAGAACAAGAAGAAGAAGAGCAAGAACAAGAACAAGAACAAGAAGAAGAAGAGCAAGAGGAAGAGCAAGAACAAGAAGAGCAAGAACAAGAAGAACAAGAACAAGAGCCAGAACTAGAACAAGAAGAACAGCAAGAGCAAGAACAAGAACAAGAGCCAGAGCAAGAGCAAGAAGAGCAAGAACAAGAAGAACAAGAACAGAGGGAAAAGTAGACGAAGAATGGAGAAAGAAGAAAGAAGAATAATAACAAGAATGGAGAAAGAATAAGAACGAAAAAAAAATAGAAGAACAAGAAGAAGAAGGACTTTTTAAAGATCTTTTGACAACAAAATTTGTGATTTTGTTATTTTAAAATGTCAAGATACTGTAATTAAAAATAAATAAATACCATATTTGTTTAATATAATTGCCATATCTTTCCTCTACAGTTTTAATGTCGATGCATTGGCAGCAGCTTGTCCTTCATACCTTTGTTCCTTCATCGCCATCGTTGCTGTCAGTGATTAATAACTAGAACAAAGACAAATTACAATCAAGCCAAAATGTTTCACCACAGACTAATTAAAGTGACTCAGTGCCCCCCCGTTTGTCCTTGGGTGCCTGCATGCATTTGCGCCTCAATAGAAAAACCTAAATTGCTTTTTTGAATAGCGACAGCTCGACTTCGTTCATTCCAGAGAATTCAAACAAAAAAGAGACATATTTTAATTCCAACTACCTTTGTCTGGCTCACTATGACGGTTATGATTAATTTATGATATGCAGGGAAACAATGGTGAAAATGAAGCTGATTAGAGCGCCTCCAGCTGGTGTCTGTGGATGTACAGTAAAGGCTAGCACGGCTAATCAGTTGGGCTGTTTGTCTTTGATTTATATAGTCGTCCCTGTATGGTTCCTCTATCTGCTGAGAGCAATGATCCATGAGGAGACAAACCTACGCAATTACTGATGTGTAATCGTGACAGATGTGACGGGCTTAAAGCCAGTGTTCAAAACTCACATAAGATTGTTACATTTTGTGCATCGAGAGCCTGGATAATTGTGTTTCAATTAGACATGCAACATTGTTTAAGGAGGATCAAGTACTAAGACACGTGTAACCGATCATTACGTCAGAGGGGGAGGTTTGAGTAACACTGTGAATCATGTACAGTATGAAGTATTAGCTGCTGCACACGCAACGTGAATAACAGGGAGAATAATACATTAATATTCATTCAAGGACGTCTTCATGGATTAAAATTAGGGGTGGAACTCCATTAAAAAATAATCTAATTAAACAGGCTTTGTAATTAACCCTCTTATTATCCTCAAATATTACTAACATATTTACCATTGGGGCCAACTTGACCCCAGGGATATTTGCCTCCAGAAAATGATTATCAATATTATCATTCTTTGTGTATTTTTGATGTTATTCAATGTTTTTTTTTTTATTATTTTAAGTTTTGAGTCTTTGTCGTTTCATGATTTTTGTGGTCATTTTGTAGTTTTTGTGGTTATTTTGTGCATTTTGTTGTTAATATGTGCGACCACATTTTACACAGCTAAAACAGCTTGGGGTCAAATTGACCCCAGAGGACCACTATTGGCGTGCAATATTTTAATTTTTATGCTTAATCAACTGTACCAATCAAATGATGGAACATGGAGCAAGTTAAAAAAAATAATATTTTTTGAATGATAAACATTGAATGGGGTCAAATTGACCTCAGGGATGTTTGCCTCCAGAAAATGATAATCATTATAATAATAATTATTATTAGTAGAAGAAGTGTATTTCTTTAATTTTGTGAGTTTTTTGCTGTCTTTTGATGTTTTTCATCTAAAGTTTTGTGATCTTTGTTGTCTTTTTGTAGTTTTGTGTGGTTATTTTACATATTTTGTTGTTAATATGTGTCAGGCACAATTATGTGTTGAATACATATACTTTACATAGCAAAAATAGCTTGTGGTCAACTTTGTAAATAACCCTATTATTATCCTCAAATATTACAAACAATTTACCCTCAGGGTCAAATTGACCCCAGGGATATTTGCCTCCTGATTATTATTCTTTGTGTATTTTAGATATTATTCTGTGTGTTTTGCTGTCATTTCACATATTTTGTTAAAGTTTTGAGTCTGTGGTCATTTTGTTGTTATCAAGGTTTTTGTGTCTAGTATTTTGTTTATTTGTTGAATACATAACGTTGTACACAGCTAAGACAACTTGCGGTCAAATTGACCCCAGATGAACACCAATGCGTACAATATTATCATGATAACTTTATGCTTAATAAATTATACCCATCCAGTTAGGGAAAGTCAATTATTTCTTGAATGACAAACATTGAGTGGGGTCTAACTGACCCTGAGGATAACATGAGGGTTAATTAAGAGAAGCAAAGTTTTTCCAATTTAAATTGATTTTGGTACATGAGCTTAAACAACAAAATTGTGTTTATTATTTCCATCACTGATTGCTAACATAATGTGCAATATGAATGAAGAATATTATGCCTCATTCACAAAATGCAAATCTAAATTTAAGTAAGCAATATTCATTGTTTTCTGTATTTTTTTTTTGCAAACTTTCTAATAAAACAAGTTTGTTTTTGCATAAAAAGCAATTAACTGCATTAGTTTTATTTTTTTATTTTAATTGTGATATGCAAATCGTGAATCGTAGCTTATCAGATTTATGCCAATGCACACCCCTAATATTTACAGTTGTCAGGTTATTTGTTCCCTTGTTGTCACATAGTTACAGCCACACACTTAAATTCTCCATGTTATAGGTTGCTATTTATTTTATTCATAAACAAAGGACGCAACATATAGGTGCAAAAATATGAAATGTCAGCTTTTTTATTTATTATAATATATATTGACTTTTAACTTAGCCGGGAACGTGGTTAAAGCATAGTTTAAAATGCTTTTTGTGAGTTATATTTCTGCAATTCATCGCAATTAACACGTTAAAGTCCCATCCCTATTTGAACCAATCCATAGATGTTGGATTCATGCGAAAACATTAAACATTCTCTCTTTGTATAAAAGCAAATATTTCAGTGGTTTCTTTGGATATTTGCTTCATTCCAACCTCTGCCAGCTGATTTTGACAGTCGATCACAGAGCTAACACACTGAGACTGAGGGAGAACATGCAAATTAAACGCGTGGTCCCCGTGCAGTGAGGCAGTAACGCTAACCGTCAAATTTACAAACCTGCCTCCCTCCTAATGGACTGAAGAAAACACATCAGCAGATGGGAATAACAGACCCACTGGGCCTTCAATCCACAACGCGATACTAATTAATTTGCTATGAAATTACCCTGTTATTGACTTGTTAGAATTAATACTTATTTCATATCATAATCCTCAAAAAAACAGAGCAACAGCCACATGAAAGAAAGCTTGTTTTCTTCCAGATGGAAGTCACGTTGACCGGAAGAAACGAGACAAACTGAGACATTTATCTCCAAAAATCGATATGTTAGATAAATACTTTTACCAAGGCTTAAAAGATGAACTGACAAACTCCCACAATGCCACATTCATACTGAGATACTGAGTTACGACAGGATTTCTGTGAGTTCACATCATTTATATCCTCTGATGGATAAACTGGGCTATGCTTTATTTCTTAAAAGTGGAAGAAATGTTCCTCAAAAACCAATAAACGTAGCAATAGGGGGCAGAGTTATACTGTAGCTGGATATTATGGGATGGATTCCATGAAGTGATTGTGTCAGAGGTTTTTCTAGGAGACCTGTAGGGTGGGGTTCTCAGAACGCCATTTTGGGTGGCAAGACACTGGGAGGGGGGGTCACCAGATGCCTTCAAGGAACTAAGAGTTTTTTGGGTTTTTTTTTTTTTTAAACAATTTGAGCCCATTGTTGTTATTTTACACCAAACTTGTCATATTTTAACCTATTTCCATCACTTTTTCATGCCACGTTTTTGCTGCTTTTAATGCATTTTTCTTTGTCTTTTCACCACATTTTTTTCCATTTTCAGGACATGTTTGGCACTTATAAACCCTTTCCACAATGTTTCCACCAAATGTCACAAGTTGACCCATTATTGTCACTTTTAACCTCTTTTCACCGTATTTTACGCTTATTTAACCACTTTCATGATTTATCATGCCCATTATTTTCCAGTTTAAACTAATTATTCCTACATTTTAATTTACATTACACCAACCCCTACTAGGAACATTTACATATATTATTAGTCGATCCAGCTGTACGTCTTCTGATTGAGTTGAGTATCTTATATCGCGTATTGTATAATGATGTAATGATGATTCGATCAGACAAAGACTGGCTGCTTATCATCGTTTTCAATTTTTTATTTTAATTTACTTTAAATTTAATACATAATATCAAATTATATAAAAAATACACAAGTTAGACCTTTTTAGTCTCATTTATATTTAAGGAAGTGAAAGTATAGAATACAGTCGTTTGAGATCATGTGTGGTCATGTTTTAATTTGAAAAATGATAATGTAAAACATTTTAAAATGTAACTTTAATCAGAAAACTTTTTTTATCAATTACTAGACATTTCAGGCGACCCCATTTGAGTTCCAGCTGACCCCACATTGAGCCACGACCCCAAAGTTGAAAAACACTGAGTTTGGCATAAAATGTCAAAAAGACCAAAAAAATTTCTAAATTTTTGTTTTTAAATGATCTCTCGCAGGTTTCTTTGGAGCAGGTTCTAGATCAGGTTCCCTTTTATCGCTCGTTTATGAAGTTACTGAACTTCTGTCACAAGTTTAGTACCATGGCTCCTCCCACAATACATACCTGACGATTCATCACAGCGATTTTCTGAATAAATCCTGCTTCCAAACCTTCATAGGGTTCTTTTTTCTCCTTACAAAGTGAAAACTATATTTTGTATTCACATCATATTAGTGATGGGACTTCCCATGGATGCTTTAAAACCATAAATGTAGCTGAGTTTGTCTGATTGTGCAGTGTCACAGTCCAAAACTTCTCAGCCTTTGTCGGCTTGGATCTTCTCCGCCCACCTTTGATCCGATAAATGACTCGAAAACGGTTTTCCAAAGTAAATTGGTTGTCATGTTTGTATGTGTGTGTTTGTGTCCTTAATTTGTGACCAATCCACTTCAATTTTTACCTGTTAATTGGTTTTTACGCCACAGATGAGACCATTACATTTTGGTGAAGGTAGGTTCAAGATCAAGGTCACAAAAAAACATTATCTCTACAACTCGTATCTCCGTCAGATCTTCATCGATTCGTTCAAGATTTTGCATAATGAAGTAAGGCTATGACATGCAACATCTGACCAAACAGGATCCAGAGCCAATTCAGATTGCTGACTCAGCGATTTTGGAAAAATGAACATTGGAAAGCCCATTTATGACTTCATATACAGTTCGAATAAGTTTTGATTCCATCCAAATTTGGTGGATTGAAGTCGGGTTGAGACCTCTATCAAAATGTCGAAACAGCTAAGAACAAAAGTGGGCATTTTTGAAAGTCTGCGCTGCACGAGAGCTTTCATTACTTTTGAAAACAAAACGGTTTTCAAAAGTATGTTGGTCAGTCTGTGTGTGTTTGTGTACTCGCTAACTGGAAAAGCTATGAACGGAATTTGATGAAATGTTCAGTAAATGTTGATAATAGGACAAGGAACAGCTCATTAAGTTCTGGCAACCAAAAGCAAAAAAAAAAAAAGTATATATATATATATACCCTTCATTTTACCATCCACATTTTGGAATTCTGACATCATCATTGTTGATTCTACCATTGTCACCATGGAGACAGGTTGATTTCATTCAAATTGGGTGGATTGATGTCAGATTGTGACCTCTATCAAAATGTCAAGTTTCAAACACGTGCGAAATAGGCCGTTTTTGAAAGTTTGTGCTGAACGAGCGCGGCTTAATTTCTTTGTTTGTTAGTTTTTTCTCTTGTCCAAAGGTCGTACCTTTCTTCTGTCTTTATGTGCTCAAGGCTGACCGAGCACAAGCGTGGCCAGTTCTCCCAACAGAATGTAAACCCAGGTTATAAAAGCAGAGTGGTAAGATGAATGGGCTGCAGGTCGCCGCAGAGGAGAGCGTGAGTTTCTCCAGGCTTAACAAGTCAGATCATTAGTCCTGTAGAACTTTAGTTAATGGCGTTACAATTCACCTGTGCTGTTGTTTCTTATCAGTGGAAAGTACGTTTAAATAAAATGTTTTACTGTGGATTCTAACCTGCTACAGAGGAAAGTAATCTCTATCTGCTCGGACACAGATTACTAAGAACACACTGTGTTCATCTTCATAGGAAAAAGATAGTGAACTTTACAGACTCTGACATAAAGGTTCTTTATTATTGCATATCTTCACACACACACACACACACACACACACACAAAACCTCTGTTAATTAAATATCTCTACAAGAGAAATGTGCTCATAATGTTTAGAGAGCAGTCTGATCACTATTGTTGTTTAAACATGTTTGTTCTACTTTAAGCTTCTGGTTCTTTCTTGAATAACAAGAGATTCCATACCCTTCGATCATTAATCATAGTCAGTCTGACCTATTCTACACCAGTGGTTCCCAAACTGGGGGTATTGGTGGAACACAGGGGGGCGCCAGAGATCTAAGGGGGACATAAGTTCTGATCTGAGGCTTTGAATGTGTTCATTTTAAAGCTGTTTAACCACATAAACCATCATTTTTTCGGTGTTTAAATGGATTGAAATTTGTTGATATTTTTGGTTAGAAAAGGTAGAAATCAGAGTGACCGCACATCACAAGAAGCAAATTCAAAAATTCAATAAACTTTCGGGCGACATATTCTACCTTTATTTGTGAGTATTTACGAGAACAATTTCTGGATGCAATACAGTACAGTTTTAAAGAGATCCACCACTGTTTTTTTACAAATCTAACCTAAAATATTTGAAATGTAGTTATTTGAAGATGAATGCCTCATAAAACGCATTATTATGCACCATATTTATTTAATTTCTCTTTAAAAGTGGGACCACTTTACAGTTTAAGAGCCTGTGTTCATGAAATCACACGACTGATGATGTCACAAGACCCCACAAAAGATGTTTACATCGTCATCTTTAACTTTTCCTGATTTTTTCCTGAGAGAATACCCAAAAGCAGCACAAGTTGTTATTTTGATAGAAAAAGCTGCTAAATGATCTAAATGTTAAATGGGATGTTTATAGGCAGTGGGGCCGTGTGACATCATCAATCAGTCACGTGATTTCAAAATGGCGAAAAACAGGCTCTAAAATGGTAAAGTAGACCCATTTTAAAAAGACAATTAAATGAATATGATTCAAAGTAATGCATTTTGTGAGGGCATAGATCTTCTATTGAGAACATTTCAAAGATTTTAGGCCAGATTTGTAAAAACAGTTTAGGATCACATTTAAAAATGTTAAACATGTCATAAAATACAGGCAGTGTTTATCCGTACACTTGTCGTATCAATATACCGACGTTCTATCCGTATGCAGCGCCCCTATTTGCCAGTTTAGGTCATGTCATAGGTCAGTCATTGGCCAGTTTAGGTCACGTGACTAAGACTAAACATTACCCTAAACCTCACCCTAAAAATTGTTGCGATATACGGTTCTAACCTAACCCTAACTCTAAGACGCTACGTACTTGTACTTCGGTAACTTTACCAACAGCACAGACGTTGATTAACACTTTCTAAAATATCATATTATTGACTTATCCAGTACGACTATAAACATCCCTATAAAGTCCCAAATCTCACAGCAAAGGATTTGATTCCTTTTCACACTCGTAATATTTCCCCTCATTCTTTATCATCCAAATCATGGAGGATAAACTCCCAATCTGTTTTAAACAAATTCGAAGATAATTAACACCTTTGACTATTGCGAGCGAGTCCAGAATGAATTAAATTCTGCAGAAATAATGGAAGAAGTCTCGGTTATGACTCAAAGTGGAACACTTCCTATATCAAAGCAACGTTCAACACTTCTTGATCTGATTACATCTAATATCGTACGAGTATCTGAAGCCGAGCGTTCAGAACCAATCCCCTCCATCATTCATTTTCACCATCCCCAGTTGATGAAGAAGCCTTATTTGCTGGAGCTATTATTAGCGCACGCTTTCAGTCTCACAGTAACTCTGACGGTATTTCACAATAATCTCTGGGATGACATTGAGATGATATTATACAGTCAGTGTGTTCCTCCTCGCTCGCACATCAGCCTCAGTGGAGAAAAAAAAAAAGCAATTCTAGTGCATTATGCTGAACCTAATATAGCGCGCACAGCATGGTTATCAGGGAGATTACCATCATCCTGACACAAGGTTCATTAAAATGTAATGTCGTATATGGAGTCGGAGAATTACTTGAAGAGAAACTATTCACCTTTGATATCAGCTTCACCTCCAGATTTGAGGCGGAGATCTAATGACATCTTACTTTGATAAAAAATCCTCTGGGATAAAAAGAAGAAGAAGAACTTTTTCCTGTTATTATTATTATTATTATTATTATTATTATTATTATTATTATTATTATTATTATTATTATCATCTTTTCCTGGAATATGTGGCGAAACTCTTTAGTCTACTCTGTTGGGTATTTCAATCTATCATTTTGTTTAGAACATCAAGAATATGCACGAGATGGATCTGTGTCGTGATTATTGTTTTTTTTATTACATCTATACATCTCCAATATTGCAAAAAAAAAAGTATTTAATTATATTTTTTTGCAGAATTCGAGCACAGCATGAGGCATTTAACCCTCCCTATTAACCTCAAATGACATTTTAGCCTCAGGGTCAATCTGACCCCATGATATTTTGCCTCCAGAAAATGGTTTTCAGAAAATTATACTTAGAGCCTGAATTTTATTTTATTTATTTCAAATGTTTTTCATTGGTGTTATTTTTTTTTTTTTTTTTTTAAGAATTGTACATTTTGACAAACCTTTTAATCTTAAACAGATGCTTTTGTGGAAAATGAATGAAGTTCCAATTGAATTGATTTTTTGAATGATAAATATTGCATGGGGTCAAATTGACCCATAAGGATAACAGGGTTTTGGTCAATTAAAATTGTAATTGCATAATTGATAACTAATTACAATTATGTCATAATTATATTTGTTATTATTTTAAAAATCTTTTGTAAATGTAATGGCAATGACAATTCTATGAAAATTGTCAATTGTAATCTAATGCAAAACTGGGGAGCCATGTCACAGTTCTATGTACAGTTCTACACATACTGTATGTAGTTAACAATTAATTAAAATATGTTTCATATCTAACTTTCCCACATTTTACCGTTTAAAAAATTGAAATTTAGGGGTATACTGACACAAAAAAGGCTCAGTCGCCCACACCAAAAATATTAAAACCTATATTTTCATTGATTTAGGAAGTTAACAAGGTAACCAATAGATGAGAAAGAAATTAAATGATAGATAGTTGTTTTTAGTGTATTTTACAGCTGATTTAGGACCCGTTATCATTAGAGATGCTAACAGAAAGCTAACACAAGAGGAAAGTTAACTTCATTTTATTAAAGGCTCAGTAATTGTGATTAATTTAAATTGAATTTTAGTATTTGAGAATATAATTGTAATTGACTTCCTGAGGATTAAAAAAAAATGTAATTTAATTGTAATTGGAAAAAAAATTAATTGACCCCAATCCTGAAGGAGAAAAGAGGGGTTAAAGCATCTGTTCGACAGATTTAAACCTTCCATAATCTTTAAGATTGAACGTGATTTGTTAGTTTGACCTGCCCTTTGCATTCATCACACAGTGATGGTGATGTGTCCCACAGCAGCTCCACAATAGCCCTTTAATTAAACCCCCCCATTCAATTAAGATGGGCTTTGGATTCATGTATGTTAATTACTAAATTAAATGGTAAGTATGCATTGTGCGCCAAATAAAGGTCTCAAGTACTCCCCTGTCTGTTATCGGCGCCTGTACTTTGATTGCCCCTGCAGACACTAAATGTCACCGTAATACCTCCTCATCCAAGAATAGTCGATGTGCAAATATCACAAATTTCAGCACAGAAGAAGAAGCCGTTAGCGGAAGATCCCCCAGTGTTGTCGTTAGGGGAAACATTCTCATTACAGGTTTGACATTTTAACTTCCAATCATTCTTTTGCATTGGAGGAATAGCAATCTAAAGTTTAAGTTAAAAAGCCATCATGTCGTCAGATATGTTGAAATAATAGTTATATAACGATAGAATATGCTCTTGTTAAATCTTTGACCTTGCCTGCATGCGTACACGCAGCCATTAACGGCAGAGCTAATCTTTTTCCCGATGAATGTCAGGCTGCGGCGTGTCCGCAGAATTCACTCCAGAATAAATGTCACTGTTTGCATGGGTAGGATAGGTGTGACCGTTTTTAAATAACACGGGTTTTACACGTGTGCTCGGTGAAGGGTGATATAAGGAGTGACATGCTGTCACGGTGCAGGTGTTAAATAAATGTGGCACACCTCCCGAGGTCACAACAGTGACTCCTGGTTAACAGATGGACTCCTGCTGCAGACGGTGTGTGTGTGTGTGTGTGTGTGTGTGTGTGTGTGTGTGTGTGTGTGTGTGTGTGTGTGTGTGTGTGTGTGTGTGTGTGTGTGTGTGTGTGTGTGTGTGTGTGTGTGTGATAACAGCTGGAGTTTAATGTCACCGTAGCTCAAGAATGTTTGGTTTCTTGACTGAATCCAAGAGATAAGAGGCCACAGAGGTGTGGTTGATTAAATGTGATTTCTATGCATTTCATAAACTTGTAAAATGTAAAATGCATTTATATAACCTTCATTGGCTTCAACCAAAAAAAATGTACCATGATCATTCACAATTAAAACGAGCACAGGGGTGATGAAGCGCTCTAAGACAAAGAGAAAGGAGGGACTATTCATGTCCACTTTTGCACATCCAAACGAACACATCCGTCTATGGGACTCCACGTCCCACAATGCAATGTGCAAGCCTTTTTCCACAACATCTACAAACCGAGCTTTGTCAGTAGCACATCAGTCACATCTGACCAGATGAAACTGTCTTTACTCCCCACATGCATCAGCGATCCAGGACCTTTCAACACCTTTTCTCCCATGCACAGTTTTTGATTGATTTCACTACAGCAGTTTGTGCATCCTTACCAGACTGACACACAAAGTCATTGTTTTGTTGAGGAAAGATTTCTCTTCTCACAGAGGTCACAAAGTGGCTCAATAGAGCACGAAACGCCCACTGAGGCAGCGTGACTTCAGCCACCGGCCTCCACCCTGCATGGGTCACACTGAGAAACTTTAAAAGTAATGAAAAACTGAAAACTTTAAACAAGCTCCGTTGAATCACAATTAAAGGCTTCTTACATATAAAAAATAAAAACAGTATGATAAAAAACCCACGCACCAAATCAGAATTTGAAAGTTCAGTTGCGGTAAGAAAAAATAAACAAAAACAAATAATAAGGAAAGGTCAGGGTATTTCAATGTCATTTAAAAAAAAAAAGAAAGAATCGTGAATTTTCAACTTGGTGATATAATGGTTCGATCCTCCACTGTTTTTACAAATGTGGCCAAAAATCTTTGAAATGTACTTTTTAGAAGATCCATGCATAACAAACGGCATTATTTTGCACCACATATGTTTTATTAACGTTTAAAAATGGGACTATTTTACAGTTTTACAGCCTGTGTTCCTCCTCCTTGAAATCAGGTGATAGATGACGTCACAACATCCCATTGTTTCCTATTGAAGTGAAACATTCAGCCTGATTTTTAGATCATTTAACAGCTTTTTCGTTCAACTTGTGCTGCTTTTGGTTGCTCTAAATAATCAGGAAAAGTTAAAGACGTCGATGTAAACCTCTCGTTTACCAAAAGAGAATGAAAACAGAAAAGATCTGTGATAGTTCCAACTCTGCGGTTTGCTAGTAGACAATGAAGCAGAGAAGAAGAGCTCTCCAAAATGACCTTTAATCCCCCCTTAAACAGTGAGTGGCTGAAGTTAGCGGACTGTTAAAGCCAGGACTCCTCCTTCTGTAAACACTAGAGGTAACTAGGGATCACCATTACATGATGTGGTTGCTACTTCCTGTGAAGTAAACAGGTAAACACTAACAGGATAGGATTCAACATGAATGTGTTTTGTAAAATTGAGGTTTTCAAAAGGGTAAAAAAATATCTGGTATATAAACTCCATGAGAACTTAAACTTGGGAATTTTGAGAATATGAATTTTCCATGGGAAATATGTATTGTAATTAAATGAAAATTGGGAGTAAATCATATTGTATGTTTCATAATTTTAACCATTTACAGTATGTTAGGATATCTTTTTTAGCCTAAACTGTACCCCTTCACAATAAGAGCATCTGAAATTGACAATAACTGCCAACTTAAACTGCTAGTCTCCGATAAATGTTGTAAAATATCATTAAACTTTGTAAGCAATCATTGATAAAATAGCCTACCTACTTACAAAGTTAAAAAAAAAACCTTAACACCTAAATTTGTAAACAATTACTTGATTTTTCAGCTTCTCGCCTCCTCCTTTGCTATAATATCTAAACTAGAGAATCTTACAGAGTGTCCTGCTCCACCCACTGCATTCCTCCTCCTCCTCCTCTTCCTCCTATTTTGGACTAGAAGGACGCTCCCTGACCTTCTCACTGTGTTCACTATCATAACGCAATCTGAAAAGGTCACCGAGAGCTACACTCATACTAATTATATTTGTCCTGATTGATAGAATTAGAGCTGTAGCCACGCACACACTAAAACGTTATGGAGTCCATACCTGAGGAAAGGTTACGCTCCTCCTTAAATGCACCATGTTTAAGTTAATTTAACGACAATCGTATAGAAAGGCGGTCTCGATGATAACGTTGTGTAATAATGAGTTTGACTATTCATACCCACGGGGGTCTTTTACCTGAAAACTGAGGCATCATTGGTATGCCGATATGCACTTCTGTGTTAGCGTCGAGTACATTAATGAGTCCTCATGCAGAGGATCAACATCTATTGATTCAAGATTTTATTTGCTAAAGCGTTTGACAGAATAATGGGTTTATGTAAATCATTATTGAGGAGTCAACCGTTCGTTGGTTTGCATGTGAATAAATAAAAAGCCGCTCCCGCTCTCCTTTCACGTTCTTCCTCTCCTTGAACTTTAAACACAGGCCTTTATGAGATCGGATGCAGCCCATTTATACAGCGCTGCCGCCGTTATCCACCGAGTCTAATAAGATATATGGATATGGTAACGCTAACATCGTAGCAAAGGGGGGGAAACAAAGGAGGCACTAGCTTCTAATTATGTTGAAAAGTTAACTACTGAAACATCTGTTCAGTGTGGCGCTGGAAATAGCGTTGAAGTACAAGATCCGACACCAACTTTTTTGCTTGTTTATTCGTCGTCTGTGTCTATTTATCATGCACAGGTTTGGTGGATGGAGGGTGCTGGGGGAGGGGGGTTGATTCCAGCCGACTGAGCAATGTGTGGAACAAAGTAAAGAGAGAGCAAAACTATCACAGGATTTTACTCAAACGATCCAAACACACGCTTAAGTAACGCTGTAACTAATACTCTAACTTCTTCAATTAAGTAACTCCAATTTCTGTTATTTAGATTAGTAAACTAGTTCATTTTTGGCCGGCTGCTAAATTATTACAGGGATGTCAAACTCATTTTAGTTCATGGGCCAAATACGGAGCAGCTTAATCTCAAGTGGGCCACAGATTTAAGGCAAGAAAATGAGTAATTTCAACATTGTTGTGCCCTGCAGTGATAGATATCAGTCCCAACAGGATCTTCGCTTTCAATTTCCTAGATTATGTGACCAATTTCTATTGAATTAGGGAAATTTTAATGTAAGAATTTGAGGAAAATTGAAGAATTTGGATTTTTTTTTCAGAAGTTAAACAATAGAAAATGACTGCAATCATAAACACAGGGAAAACTGAGCCAACCAACGTACCACTCACACCAACGTACCGCCCACACCAACGTACCGCCCACACCAACGTACCGCCCACACCAGCGTACCGCCCACACCAACGTACCGCCCACACCAGCGTACCGCCCACACCAGCGTACCGCTCACACCAACGTACCGCCCACACCAACGTACCGCCCACACCAACGTACCACTCACACCAACGTACCACTCACACCAACGTACCACTCACACCAGCGTACCACTCACACCAGCGTACCACTCACACCAACGTACCACTCACACTAGCGTACCACTCACACCAGCGTACCACTCACACCAGCGTACCACTCACACCAGCGTACCACTCACACCAGCGTACCACTCACACCAACGTACCACTCACACTAGCGTACCACTCACACCAGCGTACCACTCACACCAGCGTACCACTCACACCAGCGTACCACTCACACCAACGTACCACTCACACCAACGTACCACTCACACTAGCGTACCACTCACACTAGCGTACCACTCACTAACGTACCACTCACACTAGCGTACCACTCACACTAGCGTACCACTCACACTAGCGTACCACTCACACTAGCGTACCACTCACACCAGCGTACCACTCACACCAACGTACCACTCACACCAGCGTACCACTCACACTAGCGTACCACTCACACTAGCGTACCACTCACACCAGCGTACCACTCACACCAACGTACCACTCACACCAGCGTACCACTCACACTAACGTACCACTCACACTAACGTACCACTCACACCAGCGTACCACTCACACCAGCGTACCACTCACACCAACGTACCACTCACACTAACGTACCACTCACACTAGCGTACCACTCACACTAGCGTACCACTCACACTAACGTACCATTCACACTAACGTACTACTCACACTAACGTACCACTCACATTAACGTACCACTCACATTAACGTACCACTCACATTAACGTACCACTCACACTAACGTACCACTCACATTAACGTACCACTCACATTAACGTACCACTCACATTAACGTACCACTCACACTAACGTACCACTCACACTAAGGCTGACATCAAAATGAGTATGTAGTGCGTTCACAATAAATAGTATAGAGAGATTGAGTACGAGAGAAATACCCAGATGTATACTATATGGGGTCATTCTTTAAGTATGCACGGTGGACACACGAGTCATACTAAACTGCAACATTATGCATTGCGATGGGAACATGAAATAGTCCTGGGACTTTCTTCAAGCTAAAAGTCAAACATTGCCTTTTCAAAACAAAAGCATCTCTTCTTGTCTTCCATTTTGCTTTTATAAATAGGGCTCTTGTTTTGAAGTTAACACAATGGAGGGTTTTCAAAAATATCCAAAATGTTGGCATGAAATGTGTTTTTGTGAGTTTTATGGATCCAATGAGCACATGTTGATATTCTACTTGGTCACTTTCTCACTTCAAATGTTTTCAGACCTTTCAAAGGTGGAGAATCAACAGAGATATTTAGCCTCAGTGTGATTCAGGTTTTTGTAGTAAGTTCCAAATGCATCTTGGGAAACTTGTAGGTATACTTCAGTAGGAATGCTTATCCTAATCCTTCTAATCATACTTATCCTGTATAGTAGACATTATATACTCATTCAGTTTGTAGTGCATAATACAGAGTGTGCCATTTCAAACACAGCCACAGTATCTTTAATTGGTGGAAGTACGGCTAAGCCAGAAGCTAAAGGAGACGTGATGGACTGAACCGAAGTGATTCAAGACACGACTAAAGCTATCACTGAGTTTGACCAAGGGAATGTTCCGTTATAGGAAATGTACACTACCCACTTTAGAGGCAGCTAACTAGCATGAAAGCATGTCAGGACAGCACAGAACAAACAAGATGTATAACATTAAGGTAAAAACTATGTGTTTGAGAAAGTTCTCAGTTATACTGTTCATTCTGTCATTTTTACACACATTTATACACAGGTCTTTATTAGCATTTATTGACCTATTGAGTGGCTATGATAATAAAGGATCACTGGTATCAGTAGACTCTGCAACATCAGTTTGTGTCAAAACTGGGGGAGAGCGCCCCCCTTCCAGGGGGCGTGATGTCATGGCATGGGAGCAGAGGTTGAGTATGAAAAATGGTTAAAACAAAAAAATTTTGTTTAATAAAATGTGATAACACATTTTATGTCATTTTAGTGACTTTAAAGAAGAGAATCAATATTTTGACCTTTTACGATAAGGTAAAAAAAATGTTTTACCCATTTTGTTCAAATTTTGTTGCGATGGGAGAACTCTGAAAATGTTTTATGCTTCAAAGGTGGCTGCAATGGAAAAGGTTTTGGAACCACTGTATTGAGGGAAACCATCAAGCTGAACAGTGCATATTAATATTATTCTCCATGCGTTTCACTAGTGAAATGAAGGCTATCAGGGAATTAGCGTTTCAAAGCTTTCTTTAACATTAACTTAAGCTTTACTTTTCACAGTAACGCATTATTTAGTCAGTGTAGTAACTAGTAACACTAAATATTTACTATTTTGCAGCAACCAATACAACATCAGGGGTTCAAATAAACAAAATTCACAGAGAAACAATAAAAGAAGATGAAGTGGATTGATAGTGATGCATCGCTCAAAAAGCTGCACGATAGCCCAATACGTTTACCTTTATATTAGATCAAATAAAACACTGTACTCCACATATTCTGTAGATAGTGGATCTGCTTCTAACAAGGTTTTTTAAAACTTTAAAATTGATCCAAAGATAAGTCTCTTTCAGAGGTGACATCTGGAGCCAGTTACGACCATAAAGTCCATTGTGATGGTGAATCAGCACGACGCTGCACCATCAAAGCAAAATAAAGCCTAAAGCTGTGTAAGTGCGCTAGTCAGTGTGTGGCAGTGACTGTAAAACCAAGCTGTTCCTCTGCACTTCTCCTCGCTTTGAGAGTCGGCGCCAGTTGAATGTTAGACATACATCAACACAGGTACAGTTCACAAAAAGAAAGATTCACCTTCTGAGAATGGGACTAGTGCTTGTAAAACAGCTGTTTGTCATTTGTCTTTGTGTGGTCAATGAAGCGGCGTTGAACGCAGCTGCTCACAGTGAACTTCACCTATCGCTCACATCTGCTTCGGGGATGCGAGGATTTGAGTTATTACATCTTCTGAGACAACGTTATCGTGGAGTGAGAGAGCAATGGTTGATGGGTTTTACCACGGCCTCGAAAACACACAACAACACAAAAGCTGTGACACAAAAGTGGCCCTGAGAACTCACAACACAACACAAAAGTCACAATAGAAGCGAGAAATGGATGAATAGTGGCTACATTTACACAGAGGTGAAAGTAATGGGTTATAAGTACTAATGTTACTGCAATTGAGTTGCTTTCATGGGTATGTTTCTAATACAGTCATTTTACTTGTACTTAAATATGTTTTAAAAGTATTTTGTTAGATTTCTACCAAACAATCAGCTTAAACATAATGCACCACACCAAACACCATTGATTGCTGGTTATTTTCTGAGTTCTCACCCTAACTACACTTGGAGACTGAGAAAGTTTTCTTTATTTTGAATTGAATTCATTGGTGGTGTAAATTTTTTTGTTGAATTTTTTTTTTTTATTTTACATTTTGACAAACATTTTATTTTCCACAGATGCCTTTGTGAAAATAAATCCATTTCCTATAGTGCAATATTTCGTCTTTTGCTTTTTAAGTTTATACATGAGATGTTTACTATGTGCAAGGGAACCATGGCAACGATTTATTACCAAAAATAAATGTGGGGGGTGAAAGTAACTAGTAACTTTTACTTTGAGTATTATTTAATTGAGCTACTTTTTACTTGTACTTGAATACAATTTCAGTCAAGTAACAGTACTTCTACTTGAGTATATATATATATATATATATATATATATATATATATATATATATATATATAAATATATAGGTGGCTGGTATATTCTGATTAAATAATTCCAAATTGAATAATGTATCTTGTATATGTTAATTCTGCTTTAAATTAATTTTGGTCGTTCCGGGCATGCTCGTCCTATCGCGATGACGCGCTGGTGACGACATAATCCAAGATGGCCGCTGGACTCAAGCATTGGACTTGAGCCAAGACTATGTATTTAATAAGAGCCTTAGATGATATGGATATAATGAAAAGAGTTGAAGCAGGTAGAGCAGCTGTTGCACTAACCATTGGCTTTGATTGGCCGGTCTCCTGCCTGCCTGCCTGCCCTCTCTCTCTCTGTGCGCGTGTGCGTGTGTGTACTTATTTGGTCTTCTATGTCGTAGCCAAAAGAAACGGTTTGTTGTGTTTGTTTTTCCGGTAGACGTGAATACGTCACGTTCACTCCCTGTCCAATCAGAACCCTTCCCAACCCATAAACCTAAAGCAGAATTGAATAAAGGCAATTAAACGTGTTTTCTATGTAAATCTAAATTCTGAATTAAAAAATCATAATGTAACCTTGGCCAATGTCAGCAAATCCTTCAACAAGTACGCTATTTATACATACGGTATAAACAAATTGTTTGAGTCCAACTTCTGGCTAAACTCTTCTTTGTGGAATTTTCTTACCTCTTCACTCTTCTTCGTGGACTTTTACTTCCCTTGTGGCTTTTGTGTTGTTTTGTTGGTTTTCATTGGTGTTTTTTTATGTGATGAGTTGTGGCTTTTGCGTCGTGAGCTTTCAGGGCAACCGTAGAGTTTACTTGTCAGGTCAAAGTCCTGGTTTTCAGTCGGCAAGCCGCAACGGCAAAAAGAAGAAGAAAGAAAGAAAGAAATTGGTTTAACTACGGTACCTTGATCTTGCAGCTGCCGTTTGAAAAGCCAAACAAGCTTTGAGAAGAAAACCGGATGGAAAAACTTCACAGGTGCCAAAGCAAATAAAAACCCTTTTGACTTTGTGTGTCTGGGGTTTTTTAGACCCTCGATTCATCAGTGCATGCAAATACTGGATATCTTGTGGGACGAAGTGCTAATGGGCTTTGATCTACGATACATTCATTAGCATTTCACAAAAACGAACAAGGACATTTAGACCTGCCATGTCTCTTTACTTGTTACTGTGGGAAAACAGTCGCTGGGCACTGATCCTGTTGAACAAGATGATAAAATATACTGAATTACTTTGAAACAATCATAAGACAAAAACTTGCTTATTAACAAATGTTTCTTTAAGTGGCTGGAATAAACAAAAGGCTCCAAATCCAGCTAATGCTCTGACTGCTGGTGATGAAATATTATCAGTTTATCCTTATGGAAATTGTGTCTATGTATTATTAACAAATTGTGATGATCAGGTTTCCGCTACTTTTATTTTTATGACGAGCAAGTGGAGGCAGACATGGTAACAGGTGGCCAGAAATGGAACAAAAGTGGCAAAAAAAACGTGTCAAGAAAAGAGTGAAAAGTGACTAAAATGGGCCAAAAGCAGACTCAAAAGTGGCCAAATAAAGAGGAAGCAGGTGGTATGTAATGGCAAAGGGTAGCTAATGGGCAAAATGTGGCAAACAATAATGAAAAAGGGCAAAAATGTTAAGTGATATTTATTGGGCAACGGTTTGCTCATTGGGATGAAAAGTGGCTAAAAAAAAAAATGAAAGAGGACAAAAATAGGATTCAATTATCAAAAATAACTTGAACTTAAAAATTGACAAAAAAAATAGGGATATTTATTGGCAAAAGGAAGCTAAAGTCTGGAAAAAGTGTCAGAAATGTTTGAAAAGGGGCAAAAATGGCCAAAGGAAACAAAATGGCTTTAAAATAATCTTTTTTAAGGTTTTCTGGGGAAATAGTAATTAATATTACTAATACATAAAGAGCCACATGTTGAGCGTCAGAGACTTAACAGCTTCTACGTGGTGTCACTGATAACGTAGTGGGCTGGTCTGGACACAAAATGCCAGGGCTGAAGTTTTTTCCACCCCTGGTGAGGATTGGTCAATATTTAGAGCAAATGTTAGTGTTGGTAAGCTGAACAAGCCGAGCAGCGGGAGCAGAACAAACAACCATCTGGACCATGTGATCTCTGGTGACAGAGTCTCAAGTGTTTGTGACGCTCCAGTGAGTTCAATGTGTAAATAAGTGACTGACTTTACCTTTTCTTAAACCAGGTGAAACTGCAACTCTTTGATGGTCAGTACAGTGTGTTTGTTGGTGTGAAACAGTCACTGTAGGTTGTGTTGTTCAGGAGACACAAAGGACTCATCATCACAGCCCGAATCCCGTCATGAGGAGTGCAGAGCTGCACAAAAACAGAGCAAACATCATCATGACTGACTGAAGAATAAACACCAATCTACAAAACTACCCTCTAGAGCAGACACGGGCAACTGGGCACAAAAACAGAAGAAAAAAAAATGACAGTTTTTTTTTAAAACAACAACAAAACACTAAATGGCTACAAAAATACCCAAAATGAAGGGAGAAACACATGGAGCCTGTACTATGAAACTGGATTTCCTCTTGTCGCTCTAACTTCCCAGATTTATTCCTGTGTGTCCTGTACTTCAATGCTGCTTAACTTCTTATGGGGCTAAATCACCATGGTAACTTAGGCTGAACAGCTAACCCAGTCAGGAGTAGACTTTGTTATGGCTAAGATCTGACCAATAAAAGGAGGATCATTGTGTGAATATGTCGCTGTGTTGATCTGATGTGACGCTGACAGAGAGACTATTTAGACGTCATTTACCCAATTAAATCCTATAAGAAACATAGATTTTTATCTGATCTGACCTACATTAATCAGCTGATAAAGCCTGCGTGTGTCTGAGAGCCTCAGTTCTGAGATAATACAAGCTGTAGTGTATAAAACACAAATATTGTCCATCTTATGATGTAAGCTGAGCTGTATGAACGCAGCATCAGAGCCACAGACAATAAAGTTAAACTGATCAGTGTCCGTTTATTCTCCCATTGATTAATATAATAATAAAATAAGATTATATATATATAATCTCACTAATTTAAGAATTAACACTCAATTCCTGCATTCATTCCTTCCTCCTTTTTCTGCAGCAACACTGTTGTTTTTGGTCTGAATTATAGATTTTAATTCTTCATATGTTGAAAGAATTATTCCTGATGTTATTGTGACGCAAGTCTGCACGGTTTCTCCTTGCTTGTGATTGGTCCGAAACTACAATCTGCACCCCTGTAATTGGAGCGCGCACGTAGCCAGGCTGAAATGACCTGGGTTAAGAGGACACGTGGAAGTTCAAAAAAATGAGCAACACTCTACCTGCTCCCAAGAGGGAACGTCTATTAAACGAGTGCGAGAGAGCGTGCACGAGCCCAGTTTTCCTCGTGCACAGCTCTGTTTACAAGTTGGCGTCAGCGTCGCTCATACAAGCTTACTTATCCGGTGAGAACGACGAGCTTCAATAAATGGCTGAAATCGTAGCTCACAAGGGGCTGCAGCCTCGGCTCTACAGACAGTGACGGCCAGGGGAGTTGTCGCTTGAAGTCGCTTAAAAAGTTCAAATTTTTCCAACTTTCAGCAACTAGGTCGCACTTGACTAGTCGCTCAAATCACGCAAGTCACGTTGCTTGAGGGGAGATAACTTGAGGTTGCGTCATTTATAATGATTTGAATGTACTCTAGTTGCTTCTGTCTCTTCAGTCGCGTTCGGTGTGAACGCACCTTTGCACCTTTAGTGCACATGCGCAGCAAGCAAAAACTAGCTGTGGACGAGCACGTACGACAACCTTATGTCAGAATGATTAACAATTAGGAGGACCAATAGTCTAGATGATCCACCTGGAAATGGAAGCCAAAATAATGTCCTCCACAATACTTTTAAGTAAAGCCCGCTAACAGAGATATCCCGGATATACTTATCCAGCTTTGTAGTACAGGTCCGAAATTATTAAAACAAAAAACAAACCACGAAATAGCAACAAAAATACACAAAATGACAGAATACACAAAATGACGTGGGAAAAAAACAAAACAAAATGAGTACCCCAAAAAACCTTCACAAAATAACAAAAATAGGTAAAATGATGGAAAAACCCTTAAATACCAGAAAACTTTTACTGTTTTGCTGAGAATTCAGGTTCAAGGCTCTCCAATTTTTCTATTAGGTCTAGTAAATGCAAACCATTGTGACAATTACCAGCCATTACACATTTGTTGGTCCAAAGAAAACTTGTCATTGCAGAGTTTTTTTCTCATTCTTTTTTGTACAAGAAAAAAAAAAAAGAAGAAAAACTCTTGTGAAGGTTTGGCTGAAATTGCGCTCTGGGACTGATGGGACTAAAATAGATGATATCAGATATCAGTGAGCCCGGTGTCCTTCACCTCCTACTGCTCCCACCAGGGACGCTTAGGCGGCAATTATTAGGGAAGAAATCTGTAATAAGGAATGGGATTGTCACTGCTTTTAAAGATTATTATGTTTCCCAAGGGATGCACAGCTACTTTAATACATCCTCCACTCAAATGATAGTCACAGCATTTATATCAGTAGATCAAGTCCTGCCCTGGAGTAGACTAGAAGATGATTTTTACCTTTTGTACTGCTGAGTTTTAGTCATAAATATATAATGTAAATATATTATGCGGGTACCATATTTTGGGGGGAAAAAACTGTTAGCTTTATGCTAGCTTCTAAGGGCAATGACACGCTCTTTTTCCTCTTAAAATCCATATAATTTTTTTTTTACTTTGTGAGGATAGTGCTAGTTTATCAGCACTGAGTAAAGAAAAAGCAGTTTCTTTTTATCACATGAAGATAATCGGAATGTTTCGTAGAGATGCTAATCTGGGCTACAAGTGTTGGAAAAGACAAATTAGCATGTTTCCCAAGGAGTAGTTTGGCTTGTTTACTCCTGCTGTTAATGATAATTGACTTGAAGCTAGCATTATGCTAGCTGCTCCCCTCAGTTAGCTTTGAAGTAAAGGCTACGACGCGCTCTTCTTTTTCATCTTAAATTCATATTTTTTTTTTACTTTGTGAGGAAAGTGCCAGTTTATTAAAAAAAAAAAAAAAAAAAAAAAAAAGCAGTTTCTTTTCATCGCATGAATATTATCGGAACGTTTCGAAGAGATGCTAATCTGGGATACAAGTGTTTGGAGGAGTTGGAAAAGACAAATTAGCACGTTTCCCAAGCAGTAGTGCTAATGTTAATTGACTTGAAGCTAGCTTTATGCTAGCTGCTCCCCTCAGTTAGCTTTCTCTGCCAAGGAAATGACGCGCTCTTCTTTTTCATCTAAAAATCCACATCTTTTTTACTTTGGGAGGATTGTGCCAGTTAATAAACAAAGAGTAAAAAAAAAAAAATAGATGCTAATCTGGGATACAAGTGTTCGAAAAAGTTGGAAAACACAAATTAGCATGTTTCCAAAGCAGTAGAGCTAATGTTAATTGACTTGAAGCTAGCTTTATGCTAGCTGCTCTCCTCAGTTAGCTTCCTCTGCTAAGTAAAGGCAACATCATGCTCTTCTTTTCCATCTTAAATCTATAACTTTATGAGTTTAGTGCTAGTTTATCATCACGTGAAAATAATCAGAATGTTTCGTAGAGATGCTAATCTTGGCTATACGTGTTTAGAGATGTTTGAAAAGACAAATTTGCATGTTACCCAAGGAATAGTGCTAAAGTCACGACTTGCAGCCTATTTTCTAGTAGTTTAACTTATTTCACCCCAAAAACCTCCGGTATAGAATAACACGATTGCCTTTTTATTTTTATTTCCTTTGCCACTAAAAGCTAAACCTCTCACTGCCCCTAGTGGACATGTCAAATTGTATATGCTAATTTTAAAAGGATTAAGTCCAACACCCAAAGGGGAAATTTAAATCTTGCAGCTACTCTGTAAATAAATTGATGTTAAACTTGCTCCCTTTTATTTCCATTCTTTATTTTATGACGATATTGAAAATGGCATTTTTGTCATTGCTTGTTAAACGTTTCTTTTTTTGTTTGTTTATTTGAAAGGGATAGTGCACATTGATCAACAAATGTATATATATAAAAAAAAAAAAAATTACACATTTTGTAAATGCGCCGGAGTTAGCAAAAATGCTAATTTCCATCTGTTGTCCCTTGGCAGGAAACAAAACAAACATTATTCACAAGGCTTAAAGTACATCAATACAATACAATCAGTCAATCAACAGCTGAGTTTGGTGGGAAACAACCAACTACATTTTTTCATCTTAAACTAAACGTATTTCCACATTTTTTCATGCAGGACCCTCTCAAAATGAATGAATGACTGTCAAAATAAGAGCGAAGGATAAGTAGAGCTCACATCCTGTCACTTTTCACACCAGCTCACCTTAATAAAACATGTGTTGTATTTATTCTGATATTTGTGCTTGTATTTATATTCATTTCTTTGTTGTCCTGCAGCTGTATTGAGAGGAAAAATGTCTCTTTGGGAAATATAAAGTATTTTTGTAACGTTTGTCATGTGCACAGCATGTATTGTTATCAACACACACACACACAGAAACACACACAAACAAGCAACACCCTGAGGAGGAAAGCAGTGGATCATAAGAGCTGAAAAAGAACGCAGACTTAAATGTAAAGCAGTGAGACGTGAAATGCCCAAAGAAAAGAAGAAAATAAAAAAAACACTGCTGTAAGCAAAATGTCTTTCTGGGTAATGTTACTAAATAAATAAATACATTGATTATTATTCTTTATAATCTAGAAAATTTGTGTTTTTATGTTAGTGTTTTTAAATGTTTGATCAAGGACTCTGCGACTGTCACAGGTTGAGCTGTGGCTTTACACGTTGTAAAAAGTGTAGAAAAGTGTGTGTGTGTGTGAGCTGACCTTGTTTATAGAGCGCAAAGATCCTACAGTCGGATGTCCTTGAAAAGGGAAAAAAGTTATTTTAGTTCTGCATCATCAGGGTTTGAAAAGGCTTTCTTACTTTGACAACACCAAAAAATAAACAAATAAAAAATAAAACAGTGATATATGTTTAGAATCTTTCATTCTATCAAAATGTGTCACATAAATACAAAAACTGTGTTTTACGCCTCATCAGTGTGTGTCAAAAAGGACCCAAAGTAGTTTTCAAAATAAAGGTTTTTTACTATAAAGACATTGTCTAGGCCTCACAGATTAATGAAATGGAGTTCATTTGCTCCCAAAGAAGAGATGTAAAAGGTTGAAGTTGACTTTAGTAAGTTTGTGGACAGTGGAAATTACAGTAAGAGTGACGTAAAAACACACAAACTACTGACCAGGCACAAATAGGACAGACAGACTGTGTTAAGGAAACAGGAGAAAACCCAGCAAACACAGGTTTAAATAATGAGGGATGGTAATCAGGAGATGAGGAACACCTGAGTGGAAAGACACCCTCCTCTCTCTCTCTCTCTCTCTCTCACACACACACACACGCACACACACACACACACACACACGCTTGCTTATTTTTTGCCAATTTACCCACATTCACGATTTGCCATGCCCATTAAACTAATTACTCCTGTATTTCTGCCACTTTTAAGCCAATATTGACATTTTGAACCCTTTTTACTACTTTTTCTGGTCGTTTTTGGCCACTTTAATATACAACTTTTAGCCAATTTCTGTAGTTTTTAAAATTTTTGGTACAGTGGAGGTCTCCGGTCTCTGGAACCTTTATTTTGGGGGTCGCAGGCTGAAAATAATTGAGAACCACTGACTTAAAGGAACATTTTTAATTGTACAAGGGAGAATAATCCATGTAATGTTCGTTCTTTGGTTATTCCATTTCAAAACCAAATCAAAATAACAAATAAACAGTGTGGTTATTTTGGTTTTTTTTTTTGCTCTTTTTTGACCACAGACCCCCCGTCTGTGGTCTGTGTGGTGAGCTTAAAAAAATGAAGCTGTCGTCCATAGTTTTCCTTAAATATTCAAATATCTAACAAACAGTTATCTTTATTTTATTTTATTTTATTTTATTTTATTTTATTAAACAGTTAAACGCTGCTTATCTGGTTTTTGAAATTTCTGTATTTTTGTTGTGGTTTTAAGTCAGTAAAACAAAATAACCACACCTTTTATTTATTATTTGGTTTAAATAGAATAAATATAGAACGAACAGTACACAGATTATGGAGCTAAATATGAATGGAACAAATGCAGATTTTTTTTTTTTTGATATTTCTCTTTTTTAATCTTTTCTTTTTGGTCTTTATATTCTTTATTTTTTTTGGTCAGAAGATAAGCGTTTTACAGGAAAAAAAACTAAAAAAGCCTGTTTTTTTTCATTATGGTGAGACAGGAAGTTGTTCTTTTCAAAATAAGAGCACATATATGCGGACCATGTATTTTTTTGTGCAAAAAATTTCTCCTCACATGTGGTATTAAAAAACCTCTTCCACTCCCACTTTGGTGCAATACATTATATTTGCAGCAATTTCCGCAGATAACGAGCCTTGTTTTGCTGTTAATTTTATTTATTTATTCAGTTTATTTTTGACATGGTTACATTCACTTTCACATTTACAATTTTTTTTTTTGTACATGCCGAAAAAGGTGACGAGAGAAGCAGTTTGCTTATCCAAGTCTCGTCCCCTGGGACATCAAAGCTTGTCTCTCTGGTCAAACATTCTTAGGTTGTTCTGAACACAATATCATTTCAGTTTTTCTTTAAATTTATTCATTTATTTATTTTTATTTTTACAAAAATAATATCGGAGTATGGTTCCAAAGACAATTTCTAAACATCAGGGAAAGTATAGAGTTAATTCATACATTTTGGTGCCATAGATACAGCAGCATCGTCATTTATGTGCTCTTCTTTTGAAAAGAACAACTTCCTGTTCTCACTATACTGTATGGAAAAACCTTTTTTTTTTGTCCTCTGGTATTTCTGTAATTTGGTTTTAGACACAAAAAAATGAAATCAACAGATTTTTAAACTTTTGTTTATTCCTTCTTGACCCTGATAAAGAAATATATGCTTTGAATATCAATTTTAGTCTGTGTATAGAGTGGTGTAGGTATATTTTAATGCAATACCCACCAACCATTCTCACATCAGAACATTGGTACTAATGGTGGATTCTACGTAATGAAAAAAAAATCGGTCGATTTTTGGTGAAAAAAAACAACGTTTTTGAGGATTTTTAAAAATACTTTGTCGTGGACTGATTTTAAGGAAGGAAAGGAGGTGGAACATTGATACCTCGCTGTAAGGTGACATTCACTCATGTCTCTAGATTAATGGCAACATTTTTTTATCTTTGTGTTTGTCACAGAAAATACTACATAATAAAATGTTATGCATAAACAGGTGAGTAATCATATTTAATCATGTTTTATTCCCCTACCGGTATAATAAATGTAATGGATGAACCATTTCCAACTATAAATTCACTGAAGTGCTCAACTTGTTCACAATAAATCAATGTACATTATTTATCGTGACACTTAATATTTTGAGGATTTTTCAAATGTCAGGCCGAGGGGTTTTTTTAAGTACGGGCACGTTATGTTTCAAATTGAAAACAAAAATCATATAATCAATCATTTTTTCCTTTTCTGAACTGAAAATTCAATGACCTAAACACACAGTGACCCATGGTGAACCACACCTCCTCCTGAGTGAATGTTAACAGGATCTGATACAAGCTGTGAAAGGTCAGAGAGGGCACGTTGCTATGGATATGGATAATCACTGTCCAGGGGAACTTTTTCTGAGCCGTGTTCATTATCGTCAGCTTGCATACCTTTTTTTTTTATTTTTGCATCTGCTTAAGCAATGAATGCATGCTCTCTAGTGTACGTGCACATCTGGCTCAGTATTCAGGCCTGACACAACAGATCCTGCTAATCACTTGCACAAACATTGCATCTTCTCCAGTGGCAGCAGCAGCAGGATGCAGTTGGGTATCCGTCACTGGAGCCTGATCTAAATGTATCAGCTGGTGTCAAGTCGGCGACAGAAAATCTATATGTCTTCAGTCTATAGTTTGTTTGCTGCTGTTTTGCAAAGGTGTCAGATACTGTGTCGCCGTGTGCTGTCGAGCATTTTGATCCCAATCAAATAAAACAACTGAGATACAGAGAAACTAAAGGTGTGATGATGATACACAGGAAATAAGCACCGTTGAATCCAAAAGGGATCATTCAGTAGATGCAGAAGAACCATGTGGTTGTGTCCACACACACACACACACACACACACACACATCATTCCTCTCTAAGTGGGAGTGGTACACATTGGTCTTATGAGGAGCATAACTGCCATCTAGTGAGTTTGTGATGCAACTGCCTGTAATCCTCATAAATCTGCCACAATCACATCAAACATTCACTCTCATAAATATCCAGGATTAAATCTATAAAGGGGGGGATACAGGGGAGAGGTTTTTTGGGGTCCATCCATAAAGTCAGCAAAAATGATGGTCCATTGTTCTCCCTGTATTTCAGGAAGTTTATTGTTAATTTGTGCCATAGTATATAGTAATCTTAAAGATGTAAATCCTTGTTTTAATCAGAAATAAAAAAAAAAAATTTAAAAAAAAATAAATAAATAAAAAAAATGGGTTAAAAAAAGAAAGTGACCAAAAATGGTGGAAAGGTTGGTGAAATTGAATTTTAAAAAAAACATAGAAATTGGTTTAAAGTTGCAAAGCAGATTAGGCAAAAATAGGGAGAAGTTGTGATTAAAAAAAATAAATAAATAAAAAATAACAACAATAATAATAATAATATTAATAATAATAATAATAATAATAATACGATGGGGGGGGTTCTTAAGTGTCTATATTGGCTTAAAAGTGGCAGGGGAAAAGGATCAATTAGTTTAAAATGGAGAACAATGGGCAAAAAATAAGCATGAAATATGGTGAAAAGAGGTTAAAAGTGACAATAATGGGTCAACATATGTGACATTAGGTGGAAAGGTGGTGGAAAGGGTTTTTAAGTGCTGACAATGTCTTAGAAGTGAATAAAATGTGCAGAAAAGTCATTGAAATTTGAGGGAGAAGTGGCATAAATGGGGGTAGTGTAGCAATAAATGCATTCAAATAAAAAGTGATGAAAATAGGATAAATAATGGCAAGTTTGGTGATTAAAATGGGCACAAATTGTTCATAAAATATTCTTAGTTTCTTGAAGACATCCGGTGACATCCTCTCCCAGTGTCTCGTGATCCCAAAGGTTGAGAACCATGGTCTAAAGTTTAGTCTCCATTAGCTGCAGGAGAGCTTAGCTGTTCTTATGGGGTCCAACAATATTATACATACAAAAAAAATTACACTTTATCAAACAAAACAAAAAGCACTTTATCAAGCAAAAAAATAAATAAATAACACCTTATCAAGCAAAATAAAAAACACTTTATTGAGCAAAAAAAATACACTTTATCAAGCAAAAAAATAAATAAATCAAGCAAAAAATAATAAATTACACTTTATCAAGCAAAAAAAACTCCATAAAGCTTTTAAAAATTAAGAAAAACAAAACGTTGTGACTTTTACGTTTAATCTTTACTTATGTTTAATCTTTTCTTAATATACAACAGTCTGACCTTAATTTACACATACATACAAAACATATACATCTTACATTTTATATCCTATATGTAAATAATATCTCATATCATATATATTTAAAAATTATATTCTATTCTCGTATCACAATATACCACATACAACAGTGTATCCTTCATATACACACATACAAAAACATATACACATAGATAAACAGTATTACCTTCTGTTCTGTATCTTATTATCACACATGTACTATATATACATTACATACACAAACACATTTACACCATTGTTGCTTGTCTTCAGTTTGTTAAATGCTGTTTTACCAATATTTTTATGTATCTATGTTCGTGTTGAGTTTGATATGTTTAGGCAATGAACTCCATTCTTTCATATTTCTATAAATCACAGTGTTTCTGATGGTGATTGTTCTTACTTTAGGCATTTTACTGTAAAGTTTCCCACAGCTGCCTGTCCTGTAATGTATTTATGATTTTCTGTCCTGAAAGAAAATAAAAGTGTGAAAAACATCAGTGAGCATAATATTTTATCTGCCTTTGGTGAAAATAAAAGGAAAAACATCTATAACTGCACATAAATTTACTACACTGAAAAGTGTTTGAAAGTCTCACTGCATGTTCTTTTTTTTTGCTGTGCTTTGCAGAGTTCTTTATATTCTCCACGTCTTTCATTCTCTATTCAGCGACTGTAATAGCTGTATTTTCTTGGATGAAGTTGTCATTTATTATTTATTAGCTATACGATACGAACATGCCTCAATTTTGGTGAGACAGAAAAGAACCTGACTAAAAACCTCACTAAAAAAGATGTACAGTATGCCTGTTATGGGGAAAGATATTTGCATCAATGTGGAATTGCTTCTAAAATGAGTCATAAAAACATATTTACTATACTATATTTATTATATATATATGTTAATTAGAGATATATAACGTTAGTTTTTTGCCGATATCTGAAATACCGATTTTGTCCAACACCAATTTTCCAATAATAACTAATACTGATATTACATAACCATTATATATATATATATATATATATATATATATATATATACTTTTAAACACTTTAGTAATAGAAGAAGTACCATCTTCATTTTTATTATGACATTATACACATCAGTTTTTCAGTATTGGTGGAAAAATCAATAACAATGCCGACCAATATTAAATTTTATGGCTAATACCAGGGTATATTATCTACAAAGGGTCGATTATATAGCCAATCTTTAATATTAATAAATAAAAAAGTCAAGTTTGTTGCTCTGTTTGTGGCCACAATCATCCACAATTACACAATGTAAATATATATATGCTTAAATAAATTGAAGAAATAATTGTTAAATGTTTAGTAGATGATAGCCAATATTTTTTTATTTTATAGCTACTCACATTCTTAGCAACGGCGTGCTTAGAAAATTAACTTTAATATGTTTTAGTTCAATTTATGCACCATTTTTAAATGTCAATATGCTCAAATTTACTGTCATGGCTGGTCCCAAAAAAAAAAAGGAAAAAAAAGGAAAAATGCATGAAACCTAAACATAAACATATATACTGTATGTAATTTTGTGATAAAAACGAGCTCAACAAAAAAACAAATCCTGAATTAAAATGTTTAATATCTATTGGCAGTGTAAATAAGTAAATATTAACTAGATATGTGTGTTAAGCCATAGAATTATAACATGGTTCCACATTTTTGCATTTAATTAAATTATAAATGACAGTTTTGATAGAATTGCCAATTACAATTACAAAGTCAATTATTTTAACTCAATTAGAATTCAATTATGATTACAACCGCAAGAGAATTTTACAATTATAATTACTTAATAATCATAATTAATTATCAATTATTATAATTATTGACCCCAACCCTGATGTGCAATTGTAATGTGTAACATTCAACGTTTTCGTTAGATCTCCCACTTCTTAATTAAATAATTCAAAATGAATAATTTTCTAATTATTTTGTCATTTAGTTATTCATTTAATAAGAACCTGAATTTTTTGTCTTTAGTTCCTTGGCAGGTTGACGTAAAACTGTAAAAACAAATAAATATACAAAACATGAATGCAGAGTTAAACTAATACTTATTCAGTAAAATGTTGGGAAACTCCTCCCTCCACCAGGACTTAGTATGAATGTGAAAGTGCAGCAGTGTACATGACAGGCTATGAGTAAATTACAAGGACATTTTCAATTTCCACTTGATTTATAAATACAGCGTCGGAAACAACAAGTCAACTCAAGGCTCGTACAATCTGTCTGCAGTGATAAGGATTCATATTTGCACTCGTGACAGACACAAAAACGGACTCCATAATAAAGACCAGCTTTATTTTCTCTCCATTTGACAGCTCGATACAATAAAACCTCTTTTTTAAAAACAACAAAAAAAAAAAAAAAAACACACAAATGTTCAATTTGTCATCAAACAATTGCTCCGAGCTATAAAACTTCAGTAAACATGGCATCAGAGATTTTGCTAAAAAAAACCATCATTTCCCACTGGATTTGTTTTATTGTGAAAGTGCTTCGATTGTTTTGTCACTCAGTTCTCCATGGCCTTGCATTGCATAATTTCATATTTATTTAGACGCAGCAAAAGCTTCTCTTTTTTTTTCCCCATGTGCCTCTTGAATGTTGACCAAGGACGTGCAAAGGTAGCTGTTGGTTTATGTAAACTGCAGAGGACATGGAGTTTTAAACACAAACTGATATTATTCTGCACCATGTGTGATATAAAAAAACTTAGCAAAATAAACAAAGGTTTGGTGACTATTCCAGAGGTGTCACATTAGAAAACTCTACCCCTGTACAATACAGTAATATCCCAACGTTTACATACTGGTCTGTCTCTGTATATTATTCTCAGCTTTGTCATATGTGTGTGGCTCTGTTGTAACCTCCGTCATAGGTGACATGAGGTACGGAGCACTATGTGGGATAGAAAACTTAGGAAAATAGAAACATTATGGAGACTTTTCTAGAGTTTTGTAATAAAACTCTTCCAATAGACAGTAGATTACTTCAATATTCTGATTGTTGATATACTCCTGTACTTGTTTCTGCATATTATTCTTAGTTTTGTCACAGGGATGAGTAGGAGGCTCTGTTGTAGCCTCCGTCGTAGGTGGAGCACCATGTGTGATACAAATCTTAGGAAAACAGAAACGTTTGGTGACTTTTCTAGAAGTGTCACGTTAGAAAACTCTACACTTGTTCCTTTTGTAATAAAACTCTTCCAAGAGACAGTAGATTACATCGATATTCTGATTGTTTACATACTGTAAGACTTGTTTCTGCATATTATTTTCAGTTTGGTCATAGGGATGAGTAGGTGGCTCTGTTGTAGCCTCCGTCGTAGGTGACCTGGGGTATGGAGCAGTCTGTGAAGAAGTGTGGGAAGGCCAAGCTGTCGTCCATCGGCGATGACGAAGTCTCAGCCTGACAGTAAAGAGGAGGCTGTGCGGAACCCGCGGACAAACTTTCCTCCAGTTTCTTAGCGGTTCCGGAACAGTTAGTCCAGGACTCTGCATACAGCAGGCCACTGGCCAGATGGTGAATGTCGTAGGAAGCGGGATCGGGGCCTCCTAGTTCTGGCTGTACTCTGCCAGAGGAGCTGTTTTGATAAAAGTCCTGCTCGCTGACCATGTTGCTGTAGTCGGGCCCCAGGAGCTCGAAAAAGTCCACTGCCTCGGGGTTGCCTCGCTCCAGGTCCTTCAGGGTCATCCCTGACGTGGAGCTGACTTTGGGGCACTTTGCTGGCTCTGTGAAGAACGAAGGGGGCAGGTTGCGATGCCTGAGGGGAGGCTTCTTAGTTTTCTCCCCCCGTACATCCTTCACGGGGCTGAACAAGGCGGCCAGACTCTTGCTCTGAAGGTTGGCCTGGATCCCATCGCGCTTAGGCAGAGTTTTGCTCTGTAGAAAACTGGGCTGAGCCGGGGGGGAAGAACCGTGTCTCTTCACGGGTGCCTCTGCTACATTTCCAGGTGCGATAATGCCAGTGCAGCGTTTGATCTGCTTCTGTAGATATTTCCGGTGGTTTACTTTCCGTTTGGACTTGACTGGCTTGTCCAGGGCCAGCTTGATATTGCTGGAGGCCGAGTCTATGAAGCTCAGCAAGTCCCTGGTGGTCTCTTTGTACTCCTCGTCAGTCTCGGCCTCAGCCAGGAGACTCCCGTCCAGGCTTTTTTCCACTTCGTACTCCATCACAGAAGCAGGGAAGCAGAAATTCATGAACTGGGGGTTCATGATTGCAGTCTGAACAGCCATTCCTTTGCTAGGGGCCCGACGGCTACACCTGTGGCATCCACTCTAATCCCCGGAACGGAACTTTTCCTCAGATCATTGCCTGTTTTTCTTTCCTGGTAAACACTCGGTCCTGATGCTGCTCCAGAGGTTCTTGTAAAACATTCCAGGGAAGAAGTGACGGGCTCTGAGGACGGCGGGGAGATCTTTCAGGGGGCCGGGCTAATGATGTCAGGACTTCAAAGAGGAGGGGCAAAGAAAAAAAAAAAGGGGGACTGCAGGACTTAACTCTTTGCTTGTGCTCGACCACCTGCATCTAAGAGGGATTTGTCAGAAATCCCCCACTGAGCCGAGGACAATAACCCCTGGCATAACTCTCCCTCTCCCTCATTTAGTTCCACAGTTTCTGAAAAAAGAAAAACCCACTTTGAAACCTGATGATATTAATGTAACAGTGAGAGAAAAAAGCCTTTTCAACACAGACCGAACCCCAATGTCGACGTTTAATGTAAGTTTTACTCTGAAACTTAATGTTTGTCAACTTGAATCCAATCCAAGAAAACCTGTTACTGTTCATCAGAAGTACTCACGTTACTGTAATTGAGATACTTTTTATGACTACTTGTACTTTTTTTTGAGTGTATTTCTAAATCAGTCATTTTCCTAAGGCTTGTTTTAAAAGAAGTCATTTGTTACATTTCTGCGCCAAACCGGCACTGAGTAAATTATAATTCTTTGGTTTTAAAATGATCAACTGACATTGTGAAACAATAAAAAAATAAAATGACCAGACAACAATCTAAACAGACACAAAACTCTAAAACACCGATTCTCAACTGGTAGGTCGAGACCCAAAAGTGGGCCACGGACAACTGGTGAAAAATAAATGAATACTTAATTTCGCTTATGTTGGAATTGTCTTTTATTTTGAAAGAAACTTTTCTTTTGACAGGCATACTGTGAAATGCATGTTGCACAGGAAAACATATATATATATATATATATATATATATATATATATATATTTTTTTTTTTTTTTTTTTTTTTTTTTAAAGATGATGTATGTGTGCATTTTCTTCAACAAACCTTATATTTTATACAGATGCCTTTGTGGAAAATAAATTCAATTCCAATTTTAGGTTTATACATTAGATGTTTACTGTATGCAAGGGAACCGTGGCAAGATTTATTACCAAAAATAAACATAGGGGGGTGAAAATAACTAGTAACTTTTACTATGAGTACCATTTAATTGAGCTACTTTTTACTTGTACTTGAGTATTTCATGTATGACTTACTTGTACTTGTAGTCAATGGTGGACTGTCCATCTGGCATACAGGGAATTGTCCTGGTGGGCCGTTGACCCAAAGTGGTCCGGTTTGCTACGTTTTGGTTTTTTTGGACAATGAGTGGAGGCAGACATGGTAACAGGTGGTCAAAAATGGTCAAAAAGTGACAAAAATGTGGCAAGAAAAGAGTGAAAAGTCACTAAAATGGACCAAAAGCAGTAAAGAGTGGCCAACAAATGGGCAAATAAAGAGGAACCAGGTGTTATGTAATGGTAAAGAGTAGCTTAAATGGGCAAAATCAACATAAAAGGGCAAAATGTAGGTTAAAAAGGAAACAAGTGATATTTATTGGACAAGAGTTAGCTTATATTGATGAAAAGTGGCCAAAATGAAAGAAAGGACAAAAATTGAATAAAAGAGTCAAAAATAACTTGCAAAAATGAACAAAAAAAATAGGGAAAAAAGGATATCTATAGGCAAAAGGGGGTAGCTAAAGTCTGAACTTTTTGAAAAGGGGCAAAAATGGGACAAAAGCAGGCGAGAGTGGCCAAAAAATGGGCAAATAAAGAGGAAACAGGTGGTATGTAAAGGCAAAGGGTCGCTTAAATGAGCAAAACGTGGCAAAAATGTGAAACAAAAAGGCAAAATGTAGGGGCAAAAGGAAACAAGTGTTGGGCAAAAGTTAGCTTATTTGGATGAAAGGTGGCCAAAAAAATTAAAAAAAGGACAAAATTTGGATGAAAGTGTAAAAAAGGATTATTTATTGGCAAAAAGGGGTTGCTAGGAAAATGCTAAATGGCCAATCTAAATAGGCAAAAAGGGGTTAAAAGTTTCCCTATTTTAAGGTTTTCTGGGGGAATAATGATAAAAATGAAAACATAAAGAACCACATGTTGAGCATCACTGATTTAATAATGTTTGTCCCAGTCCACCCATGCTTGTACTTGTGAACAGTTTCAATCAATCCACAGTACTTCTACTTGAGTAGAATACATCAGTACTCTTTACACCACTGCTGTTTTGTCTGTGATTTGTTACATGTTAAAAACTAATTAAATGAAGGGATTCACATGCCTATTCATGTGTTCTGTCTGGATTAGTGAAAAGAAGTGAAACTCGTAATCGAATTGCGTTTCTTTTCTGTGGGAAAATCTTTGTGTCCAAACAGATGCCTCGTATTCTGCGTCCATCTCTCTGTGTCTTAATCTGCTCATGGCAAAAGTTGATTTCTAGCGCATTCCCAGGGCCAGTGGGAATTTCTGCCCCGGCCTGACAACTATTATGGGCTGCCTTTGACATAAAGCCCTACAGGGTCTAAATAGCCTCTATTCTTCGTGCGGCACTGAAAGGGAGCTTTGTGCCAGAGATTCATTAAATTGCACCTCACAGCCCCTTCGTAAAATGCCTCTCAATAATGAACAGTCGATTTAACTGGAAAAGCTGCCGGAGCTGTTAAATTAAAGGGGAATAAAATGCAAGTTTGGGGGCTCAGTGTGCCAGAAGAAATGTTGACCTTAAGAAATCCTGGGGGTATGAAACTTATGTTGTGAACAATAACTTTTTAACATGGGAGAGAAGATGACGCAGGACGTGTTAGAGGCAGGTTGTTGGTTTGTTGCTTCAGTTCAGATCAATGTGTGGAACTAAAGTTTTGTTTTGTTTTTTGTCACTTTCTCCCTTTGATAAAACCAATCTGGCAAAAACAAACATACAAAGACATTTTTAAAGCAGACAGTATTTACATGAAGTTTAAAGAAGAATGTATAAATGAGGTAAACCAGAATACAGAAGCAACAGATAATAATCAAATATCAGTTTAAGATTAAACGCTTTTAAAGTAGAGAAAATTAGGTATTCAAAAACAGGTAAAACAAAGTAAGTTCTACAATAAATGGCAAGCGTTCATGGATTTTTATGCAGTATTACAACCCCCCACCCATTATTTAATTTTTATTCAACTTTAATTTTTAACATTTATTTTGAATTTAGCATTTTTTATTTTAAATTTAACTTTTTCTAATTTCAATTTTAAAATTTTACCTTTTTTCTTTCAAATTTGTATTTTAAATTTTTAATTCAATTTTAAATTTTAAATTTGTAAATTTTAAATTTGTAAATTTTAAATTTGTAAAAAAAAAATTAAATTTGTAAATTTTAATTCCAAAATTTGTAAATTTTAATTCCAAAATTTGTAAATTTTAATTCCAAATTTGTAAATTTTAATTTATTTTAATTTAATTTATTTTTTTATTTTTTTTATTATTATTATTATTGTTTTTTATGTATTCTAATTAAAATCTAAACTTGAGTTAAGTTGTGTAGAAATGTTTCATGCTGGTAACACTGTGTACTACTGATGCATATGCTTTGTTTCTGTTGTATACACTACAATAAAGAAGAAAAAAAAAGATTCTACACTTTTTGTGCCCAAAATATGGAATACATTAAAAAAAAAACCTTACTAGTTGAATAAAAAATGATCTGTAACTAATTCCCATCCCTTCCGTCCACTACAGAGCTTTTAACGCCTGTCCCAGTGTTTTTTCCTCCTACAGCCCAGTTTTCTGCACAGTGACATCATCACTGTCATGGCAGCCATGTCAGGCCTTATTCTCTCCCATTAGGGGGTCTTGGCTTTTGTCCTGGTGGGTCATTCACAGCACAGGAGCTGACGCACGGATCCCGGAAACAAGTTTCTATTGTTGGATGAAGGCTGAGAGAGTGAAAGAGGTCGAGCTGAGATGACTAAAAATAATCAAAAAACAAAATGAATAACATTAAAAACAGAGTATAGGTGACGCGTTTATTAAATAGAACTGTGATATAGGTTTTATGCTAAAAACACAACCCTTTAAGTACATTTCAACCTTTTTATGCATCTATACACATCCCTAATCCCTATTTAACAACTTTTCGAGTGGCCAAGTCTAGTCCTTAAGATGCATGTTTTAAATGTGGCCCTGAATATAGTGATGTCATCATGCAGCTCTACAGAAGACCTGAAAACAAGCTAGCTTTTAAAACTGGGATGTTACGCATCCAGTGGAAATCAGATGTAAAATATGCAGAACAGGGGCTGTCCAGGACCAGACGTGTCATAGGGCACACAATAATATTCATTGTTCAACTGCTAACCATTGTGCTAATATACTCTATTTAGGGAACACGTGGATATAAGGTTTTTGAAAATGTGATTTCAAATGTGAAAGTTACAGGTCAAAATGCATTTGCACCCATTATAGCGCCACCTAGTGGTGCACTTTTTCACATCCCTCAACATAATACTTGAGCTGAAATAAATGTTTGTTGTTTATGTTGTAATAAGCCACGCCCACTTTTATCAATCATGATTAACTTCAAGATATAGCCTCAGGAGCGACCCAAGGTCATACCCACCAAATTTGGTAAAAATCGGTCTTGCCATTCAAAAGATATAAATTTCCCATATCTGCAGCGCCCCCTAGTGGCCTACATTATTCAAACTTGGCTCATAATCCCACAGTCACATGCCAACCAAGGAACTCAGATTTGGTGTTGTTAGCATTTACTGTATTTTGACCGAGATAAGCAACAGTTCGTGTTTTTATAGGTAGAAAACTTTACTTGTTAATAATTTGTGCACATTTTGACTGAACAAAATTCTTGGCTGAACTTTAGATCAGGTCCAACTGAAGACTCTACGTGCCAAGTTTCATGCTGACTGGACAAAACCCCAAGGAGGAGTTCGAAAAAGTAGGTTTTCCAAGTTCTGCGATATTGTACCAACACAATTATAGGCGGAAATGGGCGGGGCCTAGCCCAGGTGAATCAGTGCTATTCAGAGAATCAGTGGATATGAGGTTTTTGAATGTGTGACATACAGTGTGGGAGTTATAGAGGGTTATCGCTGACGTCACTTTCTGGACAGTAACCGGGATGCGTGGCCATGTTGGAGGTAAGCAGATGTTGACATTACTACATGTTGGAGGCTCACAGAGGTGAACTCTGCGCAGGAAAGGGCACGATATTTGGAAGAAATACGGGTTATTGGTGGTGCAGATCCATACGAATCGGCTTCCTTGTCTTGGTTCAATGACGAGCCGAAGAGTCTTCCATCTATTATGTATCCTGATATCGTCAACTACCTGGATTTCACCAAGCCCTACACAGCAGAAGACCTTAACTCTTATAGAAGTTTGGAGGTCGGGTGTGGCTGTAAAGGCTTGCGTTAGAAACGGATATATATCGGCAGATAACTCAGTCAGTTCTCCTGCAGCATACTTACTCTAAAATAGGAAAACGACCACGAGGCAATCTTAGATTTAGGCAAATCAAACAGTTAATAGTCCGTTAGATGTGACGACTCTGGACCTCGTGCCTCGGATTGCTTCGCCAGCTACATCCAGCGGCCTGCCAAGCAGCAGAGACTCGTACCAGCGGTGTCCACCAGCGGAGGAGACGTAAGCGGTGTGATCGGAATCAAGAGCGGGGCTAGCAACAAACTGGACTACCTGAAGCTGGATTTAAATGCAAGACGAGAGATGAGGTGGGTGGTGTTTGTATAAACACCAATAACAACTGGTGCAACAACGGTGAGCTCGTCTCCTGATTTAGAACTACTGACTATAACATGCAGACATCGTTGTCCCTGATCTGTTAGAACTTTTGACAGTCTATAAAACTCCACAGCCAAAAACATGGCAGTATTTCACCATTTCCTCTCAAAATTCAGGATTTGCTTGTGTGTGCTGTTTGTAAACCTGCTGCTAATCTCCAAAATGGCAACTTCCAGGTTGATGACGTGCCGTGACAACCCGCTGTAGGCCAAAACATGTTGGTTATAGTGCCACCTGCTGGCGGATATACAGTATGTGAGTTTCTGGACTAACCCTCCCTGGCACGGTTTATCCTGCAGCACCACTTGTACCTGAGGAAAACTATAATAAAAATTAGAACAATTACGATAAGCTCGTCCTGGGAACAGCATATGCTTACATAAGCAGTTCCCAGGCCCCGCGGGCTTCGCCCCCTAATTATGGATACATTTTAGCTAAATCTAAAAGGAGGCTATAATGTAAGATGTTCTCAAATATTCCTTATTCTTAATGACAAAATAGGCTTTTTGATTTCACCGTAGGCTGAATGTGTGAATAGAGGCTAAATCGCGTTTTAGATTTGTGTGAAACTTTAAATTTCATGCTTTTCTTTACATATTATCATCCACGTGTATAAATTTTCTTAAACACCCCTATTCCCTTCAAATCTATCAACTCAGCAGCCCCCAAGTTTAGTTTAGGGTCTATGGAGCCCCCAGTGCAGCACCATGTGACCCACACAGCTTTAATCCCTTCCTACTGGTGTGTGTGGTCCTCGTGTGAGTTTGGAAGGAGAAGGTTTGAGGCTGAACACATTCTAATAACACCTCTGATTGATGGCCGGTGTCAGACACGTAAGAAAAGGGGCCGGACAAATTAATGACCTCTCAAAGTCCCTCAGGAAAAAAAAGACAGAGTTTAAGAACAGCTCCGTCCTCCCCCATGTTCAGTTGTGTGTCTTTTTCGCCGAGGCGTCTGAAATTCAGTCCATTCTGTGACAGAAATGCTGAACAGCCTCAGCTTTTGTGTCTTTTTGGCTCAAAATCAAAACAGCGATAAAAAGTGCTGACATGTTCACATCAGATTTGCTAAGTCATGTCTTATCTAAAGGAAAACCATGGGTGAAAGTAACAGATTACAGGTACTCACGTTACTGTAATTGAATTGCTTTTATGGGTACTTGTACTTTTTTTAGTATATTTCTAAATCAGTAATTAATTACATTTCTACACCCAACCATTACTGAGTGAAATATTATTATTATATATATTTTTGTATTAAAACGAACAGTGTGAAACTACACAAAACTGTAATAACCAGACAACAATCAAATGCAACATATCATAGCTGACCAATCAGATTAAACGTAATGCACCGCACCAAAACAGACACAAAACTCAAAAACGGGAATTCTCAACTGGTGGGTTGGGACCCAAAAGTGGGTCGCAGACAGCGGGTCAAAAATAAATGAATACTTAATGTCTCTCATGTTGGACTTGTCTTTTATTTTGAAAGACACACTGTGAAATGCATGCTGCACAGGAAAATATATAGATTTAATTTTTTTAAAAATAATTAATATATGTGTGTTCTCAACGGCTATGGTTGAAAAACTAAATTTGGTTGGTTGAATTCTTTTTTTTTTTTAAGTGGGTCGTGGTTTATTAACAGTGGCAACATGTGGGTCCCAGGGTGAGACCAGTTGAGAACCACTGCTCGAAAACATCAGTTTTAGAGTTCATAAAAGTATCTATACTTAGAGCCTGAGATTATTTTTATTATTTTGAATTGAATTTATGTTATTTTTTTTAATAATTTAACATTTTGTAAAAAATAAATTAAGTTCAAATTGTGCAATTTCTTCCTTTTTAAGTTTCTACATGAGATGTTAACTGTATGCAAGGTAGGGTTGGGGTCAATTACATTTCTAAATTACAATTACGTCTTTAAATATCCATGTTCAATTACAACTTAATTGCGATTACTTTGACACGCATTTTTTTTGCAAATAAAATGACTTATTTTCCATCTGAAAGTCAATTACAATCATGTTCTTAATTACTAAAGTTCAAATTCAATTAACTACAATTACTGAGCATTTCATAAATAAGCCCATAAACTGTAACCTTCCTCTTGTGTTAGCATCTCTTATGATAATGGTTCAATTGTCTTAAATCAGCTGTAAAATACACTAAAAAAAATGTTATCTATCATTTAATTTGTTTCTCATCTATTGGTTACTTTGTTATGCTTCCTAATCAATGAAAATATTGGTATTAATATTTTAGGTGTGGGTGTCAGTCTTTTTTCTGTCAGCATTACCCTAGTTTTATCTTTAATTACATTGAAATTGACAGTTTCTATATAATTTTTATGCCAATTACAAAGTCAATTATCTGAACTCAATTACAATGAAATTATAATTACAACCGCAACACATTTTTCTTCAATGTGAGTAGAGGTAGACATGGCAACACGTGGCCAAAAATGGTCCAAAAGTGACAAAAACGTGACAAAAAAAAAAGAGTAAAAAGTGACCAAAAAAAAAAAACAGTCGAGTGACCAAAAAAATGGGCAAATAAAGAGGAACCAGATGGTATGTAATGGCAAAGGATAGCTTAAGTGGGCAAAATGTGACAAACAATAGTGAAAAAAGGCAAAAATGTGGAACAAAAAAGGGCAAAATGTAGGGTAAAAAGGAAACAAGTGATATTTATCGGACAAAAGTTAGTTTATTTAGATGAAAAGTGGCCAAAATGAAAGAAACGACAAAAACTGAATAAAAGAGTAAAAAAGAACTTGCAAAAATGGACAAAAAAGGATATTTATTTGCAAAAAGGGGGTAAAGTCTGAAAAAAGTGTCAGAACTTTTTGAAAAGGGGCAAAAAATGGGTCATTTTAACATTACTTTTACTTGAGTAGGATATATCAGTAAACTTTACACCTCTGGGAAAAATTGTCTTCTTTGGGAAATAAGTGAACAAAACGTTTACTTTTATAACAAATGTAATATTCCTAGTCCCAATTACCACCTTAACCTCCCATCTAGCCCGTCTGCCCTCTATGTGGCACCGCAGGAGTTGAACTAATATTAATATTCACGGGGGGGACAAAGCAGAGTGGATGGGCTGCCACAATTTAAAGCTTCATGGCAGCCGGTGAAATAATAAGAGGGAATCCAACATAAGGTCGGTCCACAGGAGTGAGGTCAGCGATGACCTCCCGCCGGTCGCTTTATTGGCCTCCTCCGATTGGGTTTTTATTAAATCTCCAACATGTGCAATTGTTCCTGTGAGTTACAGACGAATGTTTGAAAGGATTATAAAATATGACAAAGTGTCTTTAAGTCAGAGGCTTCAGAGAAGGATTTGGAAACAAGGTAATGATTCAATCTGCAGCTTTTTAAAATTGGTTTCAGTGGAAAAACAGGCTTTTGGGGAATGAAAATAATTGCAGATATGTTCAAAACATAAATCCAGAACAAAAAAATGCACAACTGTGTTGTATTACCTTATTATTTTAATGACATTGTGGTGTATTACCTTCTTAACGTGTACAAAATAAACTTTAGCTTAAAATTTATCCAAAGGTAACACAATTTAAAAAAAAATGTGGATATAAAAATATGACATTAAAGGGTACCTGTATGTAACATGTATATAACAAAGAAATGTGTTTAATGTCTTACCAATAAACAAAAAATGTTCACCTTTTTCTGAAAAAAAACACATTAAAATGACTTTTTCGCACAATTGTATACCTTGGGGCATAAACCATGGAGAACCACCATATTGGACAGGATATGATGCACGTTCATTGAAGAAATGGTGCATTGTGGGAGGTAGAGACGTAACAAGTGCTGTTTTTCTGTCGGTTCTGGTCGCGAAGCAGCCGTGCGTTACCACTCATTCAGTTTTCGAGAGGATTAAATATCACCTCTCTCAGTTGTTGCCAGTAGAAACGAGCCATGGCTGAGTAGTTACTAGTAGTAGCAACTGTGATGAAAGCTGCGTGAAAGGATATCTGTTCATTGACGGGATGATGCTGCACTACCTCTGAGGATCAGCACCTGACAGGTAAGTTCTCAGGAGAGTGTTCATCATTTAGCCACAAGGAAATAAAAAGGGAACAATGTGGTGGGGGTGTGGTTAGTGCCATGAAACCCCCCAAAGTATCACCAGTAAGCAGAAACGTAGTAGTGTTCTGAACAAGTACGTTTACAAGCTGCATTGTGAAGAAATTTTGTCTGGTTTCAGACGTAACTTTGGCTTGGTGCCCATTAGATTAGCCCATTAGCACAGCCCACAGATCCCTCTCATAGTAGCTCAGATTGAAGCGGTCCTCGCATATCACCTTGCATACCGATAACTCTGACTTAGTGTCGTTATTTGGATTTGAGACGCAAAATAAATGTTTCTGTGGGGTTTTTCCTTTTGTTGTTATAGCAACTATTAGCTTTAGACTCCGCCATTGTTCAGAAACTGTAGACAAACAGAACACTGCAAATAGGAATCAACGAATGTGCGTCAAATCCTTTCCAAAATGGCGGCTCCCCAAAGTATAAAATCGTTCAAAAAAATTATTTTAATGATTTTTTTTTTAAAAAGGTGCACATATTTTGTTTATTGGTAATACATAATAATAAAAAAAATTGTTGTATACATTTCCACTACAGGTATCCTTTGCTTTAAGCTTATAATTCCTCCAAATGCAACAAAATGTAAAAAATTTTTGGGTAACAAATATGACATTAAATACACACTCGCTTTACATTTGGCTCTGATTGTAAATAAAAAAGGAAACATTGGGCTCATCGTGCAAAACGATCACATCATCAAAACCTGAAAAATCTATAACTTTGCTTTTAGATAAGGTAAACAAAAGAAGAGGAAAACTTTGGTAAAATATTTGGTAATAGAACGCACCACATGAAAAACCAACAACTTTTGATTATTTAAGCGTAATCAATTTCTTTCCTGCTTTTGGATCAAAGTGCTCTGCCACAGTTTTCCGTCCGGTGTTGGCTTGTCTGATCCACTCGTGAAAATACTTCACCTCTAAAGCTCGAGCTGCTCGTACTGAGGGAGGGTCCAGTTTATTACTGTAGCGAAGGTCCAGATGATGAGCTCCCTCTGGAATCACGATGGACACCAAGGTTTCTGTGATGTTGTGGTTCACGCCGCCGGATGACCACGGATCCAGTCCTCCGTTACTGAAATTTACCAACAAACAAGTCCACAGAAAATCAAGCAAAGCTGCAGCAATATTGGTGAGTTTTTATGCTTATGTCTATGAAATACAAGCTTAACTTGATGTATATATTTTAACAATTTTAGCCCATTTTTGCTTATTTTTTTTACCATTTTTCTGCAACTACACCAAACTTGCCATATTTTAACTTAATTTCATCACTTTTTTTGACATATTTTTAATGCAAACTCAAGTTAAACTTGTAATACTCCAATAAAACTAGACTGGTTACATTAAACAGGCTTTCTGCAGAGCTGGATTGTGATTTAACTCCAATTCAGACATGCTGGAGCAAAGAGATGTTCAATACCGCAATAGGACAGTGGGTATGGCCTTCGATTTTCCCTCAATTAAGAAAATATATTTAAAAACTGTAATTCACGTTCTCTTTATTTCAAATCACGATCCAAGCTGAAATGAAAATGCCTCACATGCCTTTTTTGGGACAATATCTCACTTTTAAACGCTGTTTGTCATCAGAAAACGGGTGATTCAATGTCTGGAAAAAGCGACAAACAGACAAATTTGTCCAATTGCACTCATAATCTCATTCAGAATTTTGCGCTACGTGTTAAGGTTCGAGTAGTGATCATTTTATCCTGTGATGCATTCAACATCCAATCACACTGTGTAAAACATGAAGGTTATTCACTGGTTGGAGGTAATAAAGATTTCACAAGTAATGTTTTGGGACCATGTCACACATTTCCATGACATTTTTCCTACTAAACAAGTAGATGAATGTTATCATCCCCATTTCTTAAATCCTCTGAAGCATAGGGGCGACCGTGGCTCAGGTGGTAGAGGGTCGTCTTCTGATCGAGAGGTTGGGGGTTCGATCCCAGTACCTGACTATGTGTCGAAGTCTCCTTGGGCAAGACACTGAACCCTAAGTTGCTCCCAGTGGTCGACTAGCGCCTTGCATGGCAGTCCTGTCCCACTGGTGTGTGAATGTGAGAGTGATTGGGTGAAAGAGCTGATATGTAAAGCGCATTTATGTACAGTCCCATTTTGTATCATATCGTGAACCCAGTATCGTGAATCGAATCGTATCGGGAGTTGAGTGAATCGTTACATCCCTAATTTTCATTATGATTTTCAATATACCGCCATACCGGTGTATTTGATTACACAACTCTCAGAATGCTACGCTGCGCCGCGTTTCAGACCGGACCCTTTTCAACGTTGCACTTCTAAATAAGAAGGTAAACAGTAGCGCTCCGGTGTTAAATATGGTGTAAATCATAAGAAAGACACAACTGAAAGCTCTGAAGCTGCATGTGAGCATGTGCCTGCGTGCGCATGCTTCTGCTACAGGAGAACAACACTCACGAACACGGAGGCAACGTTAGCTTAGCATGTCGGCAGTTCTACACAAAAAGATAGCAAAGGATCGCAATTTGTAATTCCTATAATGCGGAAATAAGTCATAGTGGAGCTGCAAAGAAAACACCACCTTATTCACCATAAGAAACCACCACGCCACTGAGTATGCAGCATTTAAAGCTAGAAATCAAGCTAATGCTAAAGCTAAGCTAGCACGGCAAAGAGCCATTGGGCTGTTGTTGCAAATTTGTATTACTACTGTGTAGAATTATTCTCCAATACCGTCATATACCGTGAAAAAGTTACAATTTTGAAAAATACTGTGATATACATTTTTGGTCATACCGCCCAGCTGGCACAGGGCACACACAACACACGACACACACACACACACACCTGTGGCTGGTGACATTTACCTGAAGACGATGTTGCTGTGGGCTTTGACCTCCTTCCCCCCGTAAACGGTCTCGGCCCAGTCCGCTCTCGGCCTGACACCGAACATGCCGTAGCACTCTTCAGAAAATGCCTGGAAGTTCCACTCCTCAGGCTCAAACATGTCGTGCACGCCGTCCGTGCACATGGGCATCACCATCTCTGTGCAGGCCTGAGGGGAGAGGAAGAGAGACGATCATTCATGGTGACGGCTCCAGCTGTGGTTGGCTTTGCTTTGCTGCTCACCTGGTAAAACCAGCCCAGGAACCCCAGGCTGCCGGTGGCCGTCTGAGACGTGTTGAGACAGGAAGTTCCTCCGGTGTGGTTGTAGTAAACGTTGGCGGCCTGGGACACGCCGTGTAGCAGGTGGTAGTCGGACACACTCGATTCAAAGGTCAAATACTTGCAGACCTCCTGAAAAACACACGACAACGAGACAAATTGAGAGAAATAATGAGATATTTCATCACATCTTAGTTCACACACACGGGGGTTAAATATTCAGTGTTTGTATAATATAATTGTAATATTAGGGATGTATTTTGTGTGTTTTTCTGTCATTCTGTGTACAGTATGTCTGTTGTTGTTTTGCTCTTTATGTGACATTTTGTGCATTTTTCTTGTAAAATGTACGTTTCTTGGAGTCATATTATGTATTAGTGTTGTCATTTTGCTTTTTTTTTTTTTTGAGTAATTTTCCGGTACCTCTGTTGTCATTTTGCTTATTTGTTAGTTTTATTTTTTGTGTTTTTCTTGTCTTTTTGTGTACTTTTGTTGTCATTTTCTGTAACAAACCTATTAGTCACCCAAATTAAATATGTTCTCTCATTAAAACACAAAGTGCATTTAAGTTCTTGATGAAAACCAGCTTCTCTGCAATATTTATTAACCAAGCACATCCAGTTTCAGTGGGAAAAGTGTTCCAAAAAGCTGGGTGGATTTTCGGTGTGTCGCCAGTTCAAATGGTTTGTAAGAAGGTTATAAGAAGAACATATATTAGTTAAAAATATCTTAACAATTTCAATAGAGAATAAAAATCAGTTTTTTTCTCCAATGTATATTTATTCAAACTGAAAGTAGTTAGTGCATCATTACATCCCAACCTTTGATTTGAGTTTTTTTTTTGTTAAATAAGGATTCGAATCAAATCGTTGGTTGAATATATCCTTACACCCCTACGTGATAACACTGCAGAGAAACAGTAAAAACGTCTAGTTGTTTACCGGCCTGAAAGCTGCTTTCTCGTGGGCCATAAAGTGCTTTTGCACATAAAAAGTGGTGGCGCCTGATTTGCATACAACATTCCCTGGAATGAACTTTAATTTATTGCTCCCATGTTGGCAGCAGAAGGGGCGAAAAAACAAAAAACATCCATTCATTCAGTCCAAAGTAATGATCGAAATGATTTTAAATTTGAAAATAACTCTCGTTACAATGAGTGACTCTCGGTGCGAATGATAAATATTTGAGGTTCGGCTCTGGTTGGGGTTTTTCGCTGCGTGTTGTTATGGTTGCAGTGGTGGAGCTGGGCTGTGGTTGTTGTGCTTTCACTCTTTGTCAAGTAGGGAAAAAAAGCTTTGGCTCTGGGGAGGACGGAGGGGCACTGCGATATAGCGTGGAGTCTGTTACTAAGGCTTTTGTCTGCGGGGGTCGGGGAGGAGTTGGTGGTCGATGGATGAGGAGGGCCTACGGACATGTCCAAGCAGAGATTTATACCGTGGAGAGAGAAAAAAACACAGCAATAGCTCCCAAAAAGCATCCTCTCCTTACTTTTCAGATAGGATTAGGCTTTTACATTCATCTCTGCCAACAGATTTCCCCTCCTCTAAGCCCTCAATACCCCGTTCTCACACTCACTCAGATAATCACATTAGCTTTGTCATTAAAAAGAGAAAAAAAAGCTCCTTTTTTGCACCCACTGCCTAAACTGCTTAAACCACCCATAGGGGTCGCATGCATTAAAGGCAAGGAGCCAGAAACTTTAAATGACCACTTTGTGTTTATTTCACCTAAGAGGACAATCTTGAGGCTCCTCATTTAGTTAAAGAATAATAGTTAAAAAAAAAAGGTGTCAGACCAGAGGAAGTCTCCTGTTTGGAAAAGAAAGTATTGAAAAGAGGAAGCAAAGGGTCAATAACAGAGCTTGGTTTCCACACGTGACACGCAAACAAAGCCTACACGTCAAAACCAAAAGGAAAGACTTTTCTAACTGTGTCTAACTTTTCTGTGACCACCCCCCCCACGTTTCTCCATCAATGTCCGCTTTTTTATTATGCTTTTTATTTAAAAAAAAAAAAGATACAACTAGTTTATTTAGGGCTGTCACTTTAATGAGTTACGCAATTGCGATTAATTAATTACAGAAAAAAATAACGCACCAAAAAAAAATTACGCCATTAATCTCTCTTTTTTTTTTTGTATTCCAATCCAAACAGTGCAGAATTTTTCTAACTTCAAGAGTTCCCAGAGGGGGGGAATGGACATCGGACATTGTCCCGGAGGACCGGTCCGGGTCGCTACGTTTTTTTTGGGTTTTTTTGACCAGTGAGTGGAGGCTGGCATGGTAACAGGTTGGACAAAATGTGTCAAAAACTTGACAAGAAAAGAGTGCCAAAAGCAGTCAAGAGTGGCCAAAAAATGGTCAATCAAAAGGAACCAGGTGGTATGTAATGGCAAAGCGTAGCTTAAATGTGGCAAACATTAGTGAAAAAGGACAAAGATGTGGAACAAAAATAGGTAAGAGGAGGAGGAGGAAAGGAAACAAAAGGGATTTATTGGGCAAAATTTAGCTTTTTGGGATGAAAAGTGGCTAAAAAAAATTAATATTGGATAAATGTAAAAAAAAAAAAAAAAAAAAAAATGGACAAAATAGGAAAAAAGTCATATTTAATGGCAAAAAATAGCTAAAGTCTGAAAAAAAAGTGTCAGAACTTTTAGAAAATGGGAAAAAATGGCCAAAGGAAATCGGTGTATGTGACGATACAACTTTTTCACTTCCGATACGATACCGATATTGCAACCTTAGGTATTGCCAGATATGATAACAGCACGAATCATACAAACTTTTATTACATATTTTGTAATAATGTTAGAAAAGGCATGATCAAGTGATGTGAACAATATTCAGCAACAGCAGGTATGAGAAAAACTGACCCATTTATTATTAACCAACTGGTTACACTCATTTTAACCTTCAACATTATATCCACAGTATTCTACAATTTAATATATATCGGAGATTTTAGATGCAGTTCGATAAAATTCGATATTCGTTTTCTAGCCGATATCAGACCGATATCAATATCGGATCGGGACACCCACAGAAATAGGTAAAAATAAAGTGGTTAAAAATGCCCCCCTTTTAAGGTTTTCTTGGGGGATAATAATTCAAATTAAGACTTTAATAACAGCTTATACGTGGTGTTTCTGATAATGTAGTGGGCTGGTCAGGACACAAAATGCCAGGAATGGTTCCAGGTCTACCAATAATACTGATGCACATACTACAATAAGATAAGACACTGCTGTGCTTTTGTTTGCATTAATTTTGGCTTAAATAAAACATTGGATGAAAAACTAAAGCCCAGTTGTGTGAAATTTGTGCCAGAAAGAATTTGCTGATCACCAGAGCATTGCAGCATCAGCTAGCACCTCAATGCTAAACATGTAGCGGCTAGCATGGACAGCAAGCGCGGACACTCAGACAGTGCTAGCTGCAACGTGCTACGAGCAGACAGTGTCTCCAATCCACACTGGACAAGATGACGAGGTTCAGAGCCAAAGTGAATACGTCCGTGAGTGACAAATGAACAAAGTCAGTAGATAAATGTGATTATCTGATAAAGAGAAATAATTGTAATCCACATAATTGTGCTAAGAAACGTGTCCTTTCCGTTTCTGATGTGCTAACTTTATAGCACTTCATATGGACCTGACGTTTTATTTCATTCATAATTTCTATTATTTGGAGATTGACTAAAGTACACATCATTATTTCCCCTGATGGTCTAAACTAAAGGTGTCAGCAGCCCTTTATAGTCTCACATAAAGCATGATTCATCAATTTTCTATACTCTCTTGACAGCCCTATATTTATTGGTCATGAAAAGCATTAGAAAGCATTTATTTATATATAAAAGAAAACAATAATTAAACAGATGCAACTTTAAAATTCTCTTTTGTACAGCAGAGCAATTAATCCCAGCTAATACAGAAGGTCATGAGACGCTGCTTAACATTAGTGAATGATAACATCTTTTCTTTGTTGAAAATATGAAAAACAGGAAGTTAACTTCTATAGTTTTGTTATAAATCCCTTCGTTCTTTGCTTATTTCATTCAAAAACCCAAAATAAAAAATAGAAAAAACTGATTGTTTTTTAGTTTTATTAATATAAAACCAGAAACAGGAAAACGAAAAAACCAAAAACCAAACAAGCAGCGTTTTTTCTGTTTTAAAAATAAATCTGGTTCTGTTTGTGTGATATTTTGATATTTACGGGGAAACAAGGACGAAAGCTTCATATGTTTTATTCTCACCACACAGAGAAGACACACAGACGGACTTTTATTCTGCTGCGTTTGATAAAAAATGATCTTGTATCATGTTGTCCACCTCACACTGGTGGCAGAGGTGTCATTTGTGTCAATGACGTTTCGTTAAAAAGTTATTGATGCTGGAAGTCTGAATCTGTGATTACCTGTCAACTTTACCAGTGTTATGGTCCAAATAGTATCCAGATAAACTGGTGACTGGAGTTTTGCTCCCGGTCCGGACATAAAAAGAAGCAACACATACGTCACATTACTGGGGAATTGAAACATTATTTATACATAAATAAATCAAAACCAAAAAATGGATGTCATGTAAAACATGCTCATGATATGTGGAACCAGAGGTGGTGTAATGAATCTACTGGTGCTCCTCATTTCTTGAGATCAACTTCTGTGTGTGTTGACGGCTGCTGTTAGCGGTATTTATAACGTGCAAAATAAACATTTTACTGCCCTCAAAAAAGCTGTAATTGTTTTTGCAAAAGTGTCAAATGGTAGAAGTTCTAACATGGATTGTTCCTCACACCAGCCTCACAGTTAATAGTCAGTCACACCGCGAAACAAAACATAAATGTGCAGAAGTTCTCACGAGCTAAAACATCCACAGACTGAATGAAAACATGAGCAGAACCAGAAAACTGCTGAAATAAATGCTAAATAGTCCTAATGTGTGAGGAGACCTGGTCCAGGACCTGGAGAGGGAAACGAGGTGCAGCGGACTTCAGTTCTCGCTCTAATTTCCCTGTAAATATTAAAATATCACACAAATAGAACAACAGAAAAACTCTGCTTATCTGGTATTTCTGTATTTAATAGATATCAGTAAAACAAAATAACCACACTGTTAATTTGTTATTTTGATTTGGTTTTAAAACGGAATAACCAAAGAACGAAGGGTACACGGATTGTTATACTGGACCTGTATTACGATAGAACCAAACACACAATGGGAGTAATAACAAATTCATTAATAAATGACAAATCTGAGATATATTTGGAATCGGTTTCAAAAACAAAATGGTTTATGATTATATCAACTTTTAATTTTGGTACGTGTGATTTTGTTTTCATCCTATTCTTATTGCATTTAATGAATATCATTTATCCCATTTATAAATCTGTGTCATTTTTGCCAAAACACTAAATGACCGTACATCAGTGTCCTGCTCAGCGTCAGTTAAAGCTCTTTCTGTGAAGCCACGTGAACTTTTTTAAAGGGGAACACCTCGGAGATCTGACGGAGTGTGCGGATGAAAAGACTGGGAACAGTGGCTTAAATCTAAAGAATACTTCAAATCTAAAGAGAAACAAGCCCCCCCCCCCCCCCCCCCCCCCCCCCCCACGCCTGTGAATATTAATGAAGTCCAGTCCAACAGCTGTTGTAAATAAAAAAAACACAACAAACACTTGTGGCACAATCGGCCGGATCGCACATTTGTTTCAATTCTTCGCAACAGTGTCAGGATTAGAATTAGAATCAGGCACCGACCCAAAAAAACAAACAAAAAGTGTAGGACGGATCTGATTCTGATGGAGGTTTAGTGAGGAGGCTTCACTGAAGAGGGTAAACAGCAGCAGCAGGCTGTGGAAAGTGAGTCGATTAATGGAGAAACTCACAATCCATTCAGTGGCAGCTCATTATCTGATGAGCCTCATTTTTCACAACATAAAATGTGGTTCATAATTCCAGCAAGTATGTCTTCTTTTTTGGAATAATATGTTAAAGTCTCATTTATTCAGGCAGCTTTTTTTTTTTTTCAGGAAGTTTACTTTGAAATTGACTTTGATCTCCTGACATGTTTCAACTGCCAACTGTCAGTCATCCTCAGAGGCTTCTGCTGATCACTTTGATGTGGCTTTATGAGTATTTTCAGGAGCTTATTGTGAATTTCAAAGTAAATTCCCTCAATAAAAAGTTTTCTCAATAAATGAAACTTTAACAGTATTTTTCAACCTAATTGATTTAGTGCAGGGGTTCTCAACCTTGGGGTCAGGAGGGCGGAGCCAGATGAAACTAGGAATATTTTTACCCTTTTTCTGCAACTACACAAACTTACCATATTTTAAGCTATTTTCATCACTTTATTTCTTGTCATATTTTTGCTCCTTTATGCATTTTTGCTACATTACTCCCATTTCTGACACTTCTCCATCAAATGTCAATGCCTTTTCTGCACTTTTTTTCCACTTTCAAAACATTTTTGGCACTTAAATCCATTCCACCACTTTTCCCACCTAAAGTCGGATGTGTTGACCCATTATTGTCACTTTTAACCTCTTTTCACCATATCTCATGCCAATATTGCCACATTCACGATTTGTCATGCCCATTATTTGCAAGTTTAACTAATTTTTCCTACTTTTTCTGACACTTTCAAGCTAATATTGACACTTTAAAGCTACCCTTTTTACCACTTTTTCTGTCTGTTTTTGGCCACTCTAATGTGCAACTTTTAACCAAATTCTGTGGTTTCTAAAATCCGATTTCATGACCATTTTTGGTCACTTTTAACCCATTTTGTTTCTGATCAAAACAAGGATTTACATCTTTAAGATAACAATGGATATTATTCAGATAAATAGATAAATGTGGTAAGTCAGATTGGAGGTTATTTTGACAAATTCCTTGAAAAATGTAAGAGCAGGTGCACTTTTATTTTGAAAAATACTTCCTAAACACAATGTTAGTGTGTTTGAATAGCCAGGAAACATTAATGAACTTTTTTTATTTTATTTTTATTTATTCAGTTCATTTCCGACATGGTTGCATTCACAGAAATTCATTTGACATTCAGAGCAAAATCACATCATTGTTTTTTTTTTTTTTTTTTTTTTTTTTTTTTTTCATGCCGGAAAGGGCGACGGAAAAAAGCATTATGCTTATCTAGATCCGTCCCCTAATTTGAACACAGATAATTTTACATCCAACCTCGTTTCTTCCCTTTTTTTTTTTTTTTTTTTTTTTTGTGATGTGTTCTTGTCTGCAGTCATTGTTCCTGTTGTTACTCCTCATCACAGTCTTTTTCCCCCGTGTTTCCACGAGCTTTCTTTTCCAGTCGTTGTTTACGTTCCTCCAACTCTCCAAGAGTTCAATGGAGAGTTGACTTGAGATCTGTATGTGTGTAAAAATGTCCTCCTCGTTTCGTTCTTAAATTGTTTCAGATTATCTGACTGTTGTGTCTCTTTGTCAAGGCTGTTCCAGAGGTTCATGGCTCTATACACAGTACTATGTTTGCCAACGTTTGATATGATCCTGTTTGGTCTAAACACATTATTATGTCTGAATTCGTAGGGATTTTGATTGTAAGTGAAACGTTTTTGGATTTGATGTGGTAATTTTCCTGATGAAGCCCTAAATGCGTGTATTTGTGTGTTATAGTGTATTATTTCTTGCAGTTTTAGGTATTTTGACTTCTCAAATAAATCGTTTGTGTGTGTGTTGTGTGGTACTTTATGTAAAATTCTTATAGCTTTTTTTTGTTGTTTAAATAGTGGTTCTAGATACGTTTTGTAGTTATTACCCCATATTTCGGAGCAGTAATTTAGGTGCGATGCTATGAGTGAAGAATATATTGTTTTAAGTGATTTGGTGTGTAGGATTTGTTGAAGCTTCCATAAGATGTAGCTGCTTTTGGCCACTTTGTTTTTAACTATTTGTATATGTTTTTTCCAGGTCAGCTTGTCGTCCATCCACACTCCAAGTACCCTATATTCTTTTACTTGTTCTATTATTTCCTTGTTTAGTTTCAGTCTTATATCTCCTGTTTTTTTTCTCTTTCCAAAGTTAATGAATTTTGTTTTACTGACGTTTAGGGATAGTTTATTTACATCTAACCATGTTTGAATTTTTAATAGTTCTTCATTTGTTGACTCTATTAAAGTGTTAATTTCTTTGCCTGAGCATAGAATGGTTGTGTCATCTGCAAACAATGTTAGTTTTAGGCAATTGGTGACTTTGAAAATGTCGTTTATGTATAGAATGAACAGTTTTGGCCCCAAAATTGAACCCTGAGGAACACCACATTGTATGGTTTGGCATTTTGATGTGTGTTCTTCAAAGTCAACATATTGTCTTCTATTTGTCATATAGCTTTTAATCCATTTTAAGGCGTTACGCTTTATTCCGTAATTTTGAAGTTTTTCTTGTAGAATATCATGATTAATTGTGTCAAAGGCTTTTTTTAGGTCCAGAAAAATTCCAAATACAAATAGTTTTTTTTCTAATGCTTCTCTTATATTCTCCGTGATGTCAATTATAGCCATTGCTGTTGAACGTCCTTTTCTAAATCCATATTGTCCTTCATGTAGTAGATTATTGTCTTCTATAAATTTGTCGAGTCTGTTCATGAACAGTTTTTCCAGAATTTTTGATAATTGTGGTAATATTGATATAGGTCGATAATTAGTGAAATTACATTTTTCTCCACCCTTGTAAATCGGTCTGATTTTTGCAATTTTCATTTTTTCTGGGAAAACACCATTCTTGAATGATAGATTACTTATATATGTTAGTGGCGGGGTTATTTCAGCTGTTATGGTTTTTATTAGACTCATAGTTAGATTATTAACGTCTCTGGATTTTTTTGAAGTACTGGTAGTGATTATTCTGTCCACCTCTGCTTCTGTTACTTCTTCGAGTACAAGATACTTATCAATGTCTTTCTTGTCATTGTCAAAATGGTTCCATTTAAGTGTTGGGTGTTTATTTATCTCTTTCTCTATGTCTTTTCCAGTATTAATGAAAAAACTGTTGAGTTCTTGTGCTATTATGTTTTTATTGTGTTCTTTTACATTGTTTATTATAAAATGATCTGCATTTTTTTCTTTGCATTTGCGCATGGTTATGTTATTTATTATTTCCCACAATTTTTTGTTTTTGTTTTTATTCTCTTTTAATTGTTTTTCATAATATTCCCTTTTTTTTTCTCTAAGTAAATTATTAACTTTGTTTCTGTATTTTTTATAACGTATTTCTGCTTTTAATGTTTTTTCTGTTATATATTTTTTATATAGTATGTTTTTCTTTTTGCATACGTTGGCTATTTTCTTATTAATCCATGGTACATTGTTTATTTTACTTTTGGTTGTTATTTGTTTCAAAGGGCAGCATTTATCGTATATTGTCGTTATTGTGTCTGTAAATGTGTCATATGCTACGTTCACGTCTTCTTCCTTGAAGACACTCTCCCACGTCTCTCTTTTTATCTGTTGTTTAAAGTTTTGTAATTGTTTTTCTCCTTCCAGTCTCCTGTATGTCTGTGTGTTATGATTTACACGGTTCTTCTTCTCTTTTGCGTTTAGTATCATAAATATTGGTAAATGATCAGAGATGTCATTTATTAATATACCACTCTTTACATCTGTGTTTTGTATGTTTGTGAAGATGTTATCTATCAGTGTTGAGCTGTGTTTATTAATTCTGGTTGGTTGCGTTATGAGAGGTTTTAATCCATTTGTGTACATGGTCTTCAATGTGTGTATTTTTTAAAGGATTTAAAATGTTTATATTGAAGTCTCCACATATCAGTAATCTCTTATTTTTGATTTCTTCTATCATTTTGGTTAGTTTCTCATTAAATATGTCTATTTTACAGTCAGGTGCACGATACAAACAGCAGATTATTATCTTATGTCCCTCTGGACTTGTAATTTTCACTGTTATACATTCCATTACTTCTTCCACAGCTAAACTCAAAGACTCTATTATCTCCATATCTATATTTTCTTTTATGAATAGTGCTACCCCTCCTCCTGGCTTATGTAATCTGTTCTTATAGACAAATTTATATCCTTTTATCATAAAATCCATGCCTTTTTTTTCATTCATCCAAGTTTCTGACAGTGCTATTATGTCAAATCTATACAATGTAGAGATGTAATCCTTAATGTCTTCAAAATTTGCATACATACTGCGACAATTACAGTGAACAAGTGACAGACCTTTTTCGTTCTTATTTTCCACTTTGAAGTCATTCTCTGTGTAATAATGGCTGTTCGTGTATTGTTTCCAATGTGAAAAGTTGTTTGGGTCCACTTCGTCTACTTGATTAATCTCCCGTTGTTGATGTTGATGATGTTGCGGATGATTTTTAGTGATACTGTCCATATCCATGACCTTTATCAGTGTTCTTGACTTTTAGGCACCTCATTCGTATTTTTCCAGGTCTTCCATCCTTTGGACTAGAACGGGTTTTCCATTTTCTCCTCCTGGAGGTGTGATGTAAATCCTGCAGCCTCTGGTCCAGTTTTTCACAATTTTTCCTCCTTTCTTTAGTTGGCGTGCTTTCCATGCGATACTTGCGTTTTGCTTCGTCAGGTTCTCGTTCATAAACACCATCGTTCCGGCCAGTTTTCTTCCTTGTTTCATTATTTCAGCTTTATATTTCACGTTGGTGAATGTAATTTTCACATCTCTGGTGTCTTTGCGTTTTGGCAGCAGCTGGCAGTAGTTGATGTTGTCTGGTTTCACTTCAATGCCTTTCGAGTCCAGGTAATCAATCACCTGTTCTTCAATCGATTTTTCGTCTTCGCTGGTCGGATCCTCAGTTTGTCTTGTTGCACTGGCGTAGCTCCTTGGCCTTATCTTTAGGCCCGTGATGATGACATCCTTTTCTCTTTCTTTTCTTTCCAGTTCTTCAACCCTCGCATCCAATGTTTTTATCTTTTCTGCATTCTTTACATTTTCTTCTTTCAGTACCTTGACATCATTCTCCAGTATTTTCAATGATTTCTCCAAGGCATTCGTCATGTTCTCCATCTTCATAGATAGTTCCTCTTTCATGTCCTTAATCATTTCTTTAAGCTCTTCTTTGAATAGCTTAAAGCTCTCTTCCATTTTTGGTGGCATGTCTGGGCCCAGTTTTCTCAGATGCAACTTATTTATCTATTAGACTATTATTAATTCATCAATTGAAAGTGCTGTGTTTTAATAAATAGATCATTACATTGATATTGAATCAATAAAACTGTGACAAATAACATTGATCACTGAGTGTTTTCCTACCTGGATTGGCCAGGGCGGCAGCGGCTGGAGGAAGTTGGCTTCGTATGGATAGTCCACCATGGCCAGACTCACCCACGTCTCCTGAAGCCAGTTCTTGAAGACGAGGACGTCATTTTGGTTTTTAAGCGGGGAGCATAAACTGAACTCCTCCGATAACCACTGAAGACCAGGCACTAAAAACACAACAACAACAAAACAACTTATAAATACATTTTAACACAATAAGTGATGAGACACAACATTAGTAAATATTTGCAGAAACTCAACTTTCTTTGATAAAAGGAAGGAGAATTTAAATGGTTAAAGCTGTACTTTTATCACTAAGAATATAATAAATACTATTAAAATCACTCATTGCACCTGTAAACTATTATGGTAATGGCACAGGCACCAAGGGACCCAAACACAGCACATTTCCTGATACACACCTAAGTCGATTGGTCCTGTGAGAATCATTCCCAAACCTTATTGCGTGCTTTATTTTCAGATGTTTAAACACAAAAGTTAATGGTGGGAATACATCAGAAACTTGGTCTCTTGAGTCTACGTACTTCTGAGGGGCAGACGTGCCTAAATATGGTGAAGTACTATAAACAACCAAACATGTTAAACACTAGTCTTTTAGCTCAGGGGATGATTTATCAACCTCTGCTTCAAAACCTTAATTAAATTTCAATATATAAAGACAAATCTTCACAAATCAATTAATTTAAGATTATTTATTCATAAAAACAACATAGAAAGTTTGACTTTCCAGTGGAAAGTCTGTTTTCATCTCCACTGTAAAGACTTGATTTGTTGACATTTTTGGACATGTTTCACGCATTGCATTGTGGGATGTGGAGTCCCATAGACAGATGCGTAGAAGTGCTTTTACTTAATTTTTACTGTGATTTCTAATTGTTTAATTGTTTGCCAGACAAAAAGGACAAGAACAACCATTTTTTGATCTAGTTCACGTGTCAAACTCGTGGTCCGGGGGCCTAACTTGACCCTTTTTGAGCATCAAATTCGTAAATTAAACTAGATTGCAATCTTTTTTTAATGGTAAACAGTTGAAAAATATTTTCCTTAATTAAATAGATATTGGTCACAAAACCTAGGAAATTTAAAGTGAAGATCCTGTTGGGACCGATATCTGTCACTTATTGCTTGGATATGGTCGTTTTTTTACATATTTTGTGCAAACTAAGGCACAAGTAAAGTTGAAATTACTTTTCCCGCATAAAATATGTGGCCCACTTGAGATCAAACTCCACCGTATTTGGCCCCCGAACTAAAATGAGTTTGACACCCGTGTTCTAGTTGGTTCTCAGAATTCCCCGTATGATCACCTCACTCCACGAGACATTCAATTTCAGCCTGATTTTTACCATAACTTTCATTGGCTAAAAACAGCAGAAATGTGTTGGGAAACACAATAAATCACAGACAGAATAAGGTAAAAAAAAACACTTCTATGCATCCGTCTATGAGACTCCACATCCCACAATGCAATGCACAAAACTTTTTTCGACAATTTCACATCTGTTTTTTGAGCAAATGATCTTTGATTTATTGACACCCCAATGTCTTTATCCGATACAACAGCTTGACCTACCAGTGGAGGAGACGTTATTAATGGCCGTCCATGATCTTCTGATGTTTATATCACAATTATGGCCACTATTGGCAAAGTCCTTTGTTACTATTTTGTAGTAGTCTCCGCACGGCACCATACCAGGGAACTGCCATATCGGAGCCGACGAAGCCAAAGCTCTGAAAGATTAAAAAAAAAAAAAAAAGATCCAAAACAGTTTAATCGCACACAAACCGACAGTCAGGAAAGGTGACATTAAAAATTCAGAAATGTAAAGATTATAGACTATTTTACATTTTCATGAACAGAAAACACACAAAAACACCTCGGAGTCACTTTCACATCGTCTTAACGTCTTACCCAACGACGATATTGGGATATTTCATCCTTAACCAGGCAGAGAGCATCCCTCCGTATGAACCTCCTAAAGCGATGACTGGGCTGTTCTGGGCTCCACGTACGGAGCTCTTTAGACTATGAATAAGGACAGCGAAATCCGCCAGAGCCTGTTCTGATGTCAGGTAGTTCAGATGTTTGCTGTCCTGCAAGCAGACGACAATTAATTTAACAAAAATAAAACGTCTCGAGCAGGGGCGATTCATTTTTTGTATGTTTTATTCTGCATACTAAATTCTCCATAATGCTTTACCTAAATAAACAAAATATGCTGTTTATTATAGCTTAAAATAACTACATATGTGCTATACTGCTGTACTAAGGTTCCATTTAAGTTATTTCAGATTAAAATGAATATCATAACGTAATTGTTAATAACATAACATTAATATCATAATTGAATCATAACATAACCTAACCACTAGAGTAGACATGGGCTTGTCTGTGAACGGTCGCATTTACAGACCTTGGAGTCCTGCTTACCAATGAACGGAAAGAGATTTGTCACTTTTATAATAAGTGCTGACTAGGTCACTGGGAGTGCGGCCCAAGGCCAAGACAGGCTGACTTGATAATCATGTTTTTCTGCAGTCAGTGCCTTCTCCTCGTGTCGTGAAGCTGATGATGGCAGTTCCTGATCTGTGGTTCACGGCTCAACTAGTCTGGGACACTCTGATGTTCTATCTCTCTATCCTGTTCTTTTGGTCCTTCTGTCCACTAACCCCAACCAGTCCACGCAGATGGCTGCCACCTCTGAACCTGGTTCTAACGGAGATTTCTTCCTGTTAAAAGGCAGTTGTTTCTTCCCACTGTCGCTAAATGCTTGTTCATGTGGATCTTGTTGGGTTTTTTCTTTTTTATTATGAATTTTATATTTTGATAAGCGCATTGAGATGACTTTGTTGTAAATTGCGCTAAACAAATGAAGTTGAATTGAATACATTGACTGTTTTTCTTCATTCATTTATCTTGTACAGTATTTCTCTGTACTATTAACCTGCACTTGCCTTTCTTCATTCCCTGTTGCTATCTGACAGTTTCTTTCTCTTTTATTTGGGTCTTTTGTCTTTTGAGCATAAGTGCGCAACTCCTTAGCTTTCAGAAACTGGTGACATTTCACAGATAAAGCAAATATTAGCAGAGTTACAGTGTTTTAAACGAACGTGTTCTCTAAGAAGCATTCAAGGTACCTGGGAAACCCGGACAAATTGATTAATTTATAAAATATCCCCGGGTAACTCCGGAAGTATGGTCACCCTAATGTGTTGGCATCACAGATGGTGGAGAATTGCACTGTTGTCGTGCAGTAAAGGACGTTCAAGGACTTGATTTTTTTATTTTCTTTAAAAAAAAAAAAAAAAAAAAAAAAGATATTTGGTGCTAATTAAATTATATCCGGGGCTTTATCCCCCAATAAAACAGTCTAGTGACACCACTGATCTCGAGTATTGAATAATTATTTTTTAATCTTCAAACAAAAGCCAAATATTTTTCAACATTTCCATTTTTTTTTAACTCACACTGTAAGAATCTTCTCCAAATGGCAGAGACTCTCCATAGTAACGATGTTCGGCGAAAACCAACATGGCTCCCAGTTCCTCCGCAATTTCCCACATGAAGCCCTCCAGGAGAAGAAACAGAAACATGTGTTTACCAGAGTGAAGACGGTGTGGAGCATAAATACTTAAATCCAATGTGTTTTTTTTACAGTGTTGTTGCAGAACCAGGCGATGTCGCCTTCGTTCCCAGTGTAGAACAATATGGGTCCTCCAGGCTGCTCCCAGTAGTCGTCAGCCACAAGATATCTCTGTTTGAAGGTTCCGTTCTCAAGGAATCCAAAGTGATCAATCTGGGACAACAAAGAAAACATGGTTTATTGGCTGAATGCTAATCTACAATTTCCACTCAATGAGTAACTGCGGTTCCGATACGTTTCCATTTCTAGTCATTGTGTCAGTTTCCACCACGTGTGGATGCGATACGTCATAGCTTCAGAACGAGTCTGGCAGTCCTTCGCTCTATGCAACAGATGCAAAGAGCTTCTTCTTTCGACAAACGCCAGAGCACGGCGGATAAACTCAGATTGACTAGTTAGTAGGGATGTGAAACTTTGGGTGTCTCACGATTCGACATACAGTATGCTTGTGAGTATGTTTAATAGAACTGTTTGATATTAACACTCCTAAGACTGTGTTTGTGAAAGTTAAGCATAAACTGTGTGTTAAATAAATCACTGCCAATCGCTGTAAATGTAAGCATGAGCATATACATGGGTTTTCCCATAGAAGTTAGCATGAAGCTAGCTGACTTTTTTGTATAGTGGTAGTTTCTATTTATAAGAACACTAATATGTATTTGTATGATCAGTTCACAGTGTTTCCTGAGTAAAGATTAAGCGGATCTATTGAATCAGAGTTTTTCTTGAAAAAAAAGAAAAATTCAATATCTGAAGTTTATGAATCGATTCAGAATTATGGATTATTAGAATCGCGAGTCTTATGTGAATTGATTTTTTCCCTCACCCCTACTAGTTAGGGACAGGAATTAGTGCACAGACAGAAAAAAAACATCCATGTTCAAGGTGAATCGTATTTCGATCCATTTTCCAACCCGGTCTGCTGGTGCCTATCTCCAGCTTTCTTCAAACGCTAGGCGGGGCTACACCCTGGACAGGGCACCAGTAGATCGTATTTTACTTATAATATTGCACTTATCCATGGTTGTATCCCAATATATGGGATTCTGCTCCTCTCAAAGGACACAATGAACTGTCTGTATGGTTTTGTGGTTCTCTTTAGTAAGGTGCGTTCACACCGAATGCGACTTCAGCAACTAGATCACATTCAAACTCAATGTCAATGACGCAATGCAAATTTAGTGACTCAAATCGCGCAATCTGAGTCACTGGACAAAAAAAGCGCGACTATGTTCAAGTGACTTATCGCGGGCGATTTAAGCAACTATAACTGCATTCACACCGACTTCTGCGACTATAGTATACAACTCATTATATCTCCCGATTACACGTAAAATCTCCTCATTCCTCGCATTTCCAGCTAACTGGGAGCCAGTAGAAATCCAGTGTAATAGTAAAAAATAAAGATGTAATCGTAAGGCAGTTAAAAATCGATTCATAGGTATCACGGTTCACATCGATGCTCTGGAAATTGAATCGCAGTACCTTTTTTTAAACAGCAGAGGGCGCCATATATGTAACCTTCTCTTGTCCAGCAGTGTAGGAATCTGCTACTACTTTCTTTCTTGCCGCCTACTACTCTTAAACATGTTCATAAACGATTCCTTACCCCTTTAGCACCAAAAGAATATCTGTAATATTATGTGAATATCTGTAAAAGTCACGTTTTTCTATTAGCTCTGTCTGCTAGCGCATAGCATCTCTTCTTCACTGCTATAATAGCTGCATGCCAACCGACCACTGGGTTACCAGTGCCCTCTGCTGGTCAAAAAACAAATATCTGACATAAATACAGTGCAGACTGTTTTTTTTTTTTTTTTTAAAGTCCTATTGTTAAGGCACAAAATACATTTTCAGTTGCACTTTGAAAAAGAAAAAGAACTATTATGCAGTTTTGCATTGTTTACTATAAAACCAGAATCTAAATTAATAGGCTTCTTCTTCATTTGTATTATTCCTTTATTTATTTCATTCAAGATTTATTTTTAGTTAAATTGCATTGTTCTGAACAGTTTATCAAGGGATTCTTTTGACAATGAAATATAAAAATAGTATAGTATTTTCTATTTTTTTTCCCCATAAAGGAATATTTTTCAGTCATCATTTGTCTACAGTCCCATTTTGTAAAATAAATTGTGAGAGAATCGTATCGTGAACCCAGTATCGTGAATCGAAGGGTTAGGGTTAGGGAGATTTAGAATGTTTGTGTAGAGTGTAAGGAACGTCTTGGCTTCTTTGCTGAGGATGTTGCCCCCACGACTCAGAACTAAGGTAAGCTGCAAATAACGAAACAGAATCAGCGAGCCCCCAGGGAACAGCTATCATCCTGTTTTTTGTTTTGTTTCTTTTAATCAGTGCAACTTTTTTTGACACAATGTATCTAAAGATCTACTGACTTCACTGTTTATTGTTCATTGAAATAACCTCTGTCTCTGCATTGTTGTCTTTGTAATTAAACCACCCACGATATGAAGTTTCCTACACAGTGTAATTAATCTGTATTCTTAAAGTGCAATTACAGCTTAGAACCACGTTTCTCTGCTGAATACATATATGATTAGGTCTGAAGCAACATAGGTTTATTGATCCTTTTGCCATTCTTCACATTTTAGTCAAAGTAATTAAACTTAGCATTTTTTTAGTTGTAAATCGTCAAAGTGACTTTCCTCTATGGGCTATTGCAAGTAATTTTTTTTATTGGCGGAGATTAGATCAGTGACATCACTAACCGTCACTGTTGGCCCCGCCCCTCCTATAAAAGATGGGAGGAGGGTTTCCTCCGAGTGGAACTCTTCAGCACTGTGGGGGTGGGGCTGCTGTGACTGGGAGCCACGCCCATAATCAAGGTATTTTTTTTAATCTCCCCCGAGTGGCAGGTCAGCAAAAACCTGGGGGTGTACTTACAATTTAACTTCTCATTCTAACAGTTTTTATCCATTTCAAGACTCCCATATTTACATTAATCGAGAGACTCTTTTTTATGTTGAGCATGTTTTGTCTCAAATTTACCCAAAAGAACCCGACTGACCCCTGTGTCACAGGAAGGAAGAAGACTTTTCACCAAACACATGAGCTGACTTTAAATCACCAAAAGTGGCAATAACTTTTGACAACCGCATCCTCCATCATAAAAACAGTATAATAATAAAAAATATCTGCTTTAATATCATGTGTTGTGATCTACAGCTACCCGGCCATGAACCATCATTGTTTTGTGTTGTGACAGAACTAAGGTTGGACTTTATGGAGGCTAATTAGCCCTAATTTGTAATAAAATAAAAAAAAATTTTATCAGAGCCATTTTAAGCAATACTTCATTAGTTCCACTTCAAATGATCTCTGAAATATCCTTTCATAAAACCTCAGGGATTCTGCTGTACCTTCCCCTCTGCAAAGCACACCTCCCGTGTTCTATATTAAACAAAGGCAACAAACCAAATACTTCACAGTGAATACAACCCCATGAGGCTGCTGAGCGATCAAACACACACACACACACACAAAATGTTTCTGTTTTTCCTTCCAATCGCTGCAAGTTTCCCTCCTCTGTGGATACAAAGGAGAACATTTTATTAGCCAATGACAGGAGGGGGAAGAAAAAGAAAAAAAAAGATTGTGGGGCCTGAATGTGTTCATTCAACCCTGTAATTCTTCACACTTGGCAGCACTTTTAAGGATACGGGGGATCATGAGAGGGTTTAAAGGGAATGTGCAACAGTTTGGCAGCAGGGAAAAGTTGTGGTGTAACCAAAGAACTTGGGTAGGCAATATATCGGGATTTCTATTTTAGCGATATAGAACTTAGAATATCATCTATATCAATATATTTTTATTTTATGGCAAAAAAGTCAAAAGTGGCACATATTGTGCAGCTGTTAGTTAATAAATGTCCCAGTCCCATTGTGTATTTTTTTCTTCCTTCTGTGTATTTTTGTTGTTCTTTTGTGTATTTTTCGGTATGTACGCATGTTGTTCTTAGGTTTTTATTGACCCATTGTGTATTTTTTCTCTTCTTGTGTCCTTTTGTGTAATTTTGTTGTTCTTTTGTGTATTTCTCTGTTCATTTGTACATGTTTGTTAGCCTGGCGAAGCCACACCCACTTCCTTACTCTTTGTAAGGAAGTGGGTCTGGTGATGGCGCCGTTTTGTCTCACTTCTTTGATCCAGAGTAGATCGAGCCAACAAGAGCCCAACAGGAAAAACCATCACATCGCGTGCAGTAAGCAGTATCAAAACAAACATGGCGGCTGACACAGAAAAGACGTTTGAAACTGCGCTCTGCTCCGTTTTAAAAGATCTGGATATATTGGTGAAACCACAACAAGAAGAGGATTTAAAACTGTAAGTCTGTACGGTACTACACGCTGTTTTCGTCTGCTAGCTCCGTTTAGGGAAAAAGAACTACGCTTGTCGTGCTATTGTCGTCAGGTCCACTCATCGTTTGATTGGTTACTCTGCGCGTGTTCGCCATTTTGAGAAAAAATATCAATATATGAATTTTGGTCCATATCGCCCAGCCCTAAGGCAACGACGTATTCATTTTCAAGCCAAGCCGCTGAGATGTTTTTTAACGTACCATGTTTTCCTAACGGAAAATACTAAAATCTTGGCATTAAAAGGTTTGTAACGTGTAACAGTTTTGAAAAAAAATATCTCTACAACAAAGATCTAAAATTTGACTTTTATTTTCACTGGAGAACGTTAGAATGGCTGAGAAAACAGTGTAAATGACCAAAACATTTAGTTGTAAATGAGGAATTATTTATTGAAATTAAGCATAAATTGAGTGTAATTTTAAATCACTGGATCATATCCATACATGAATATTGGCATCCATGCAAAACAGTACAGAGGTTGGCAGTTTTCCCATGTTTCTATTTCACGATGAAAGTAATTTTTACTTTCAAATTGTTGAAAAAAAACTCCTCCTCCCAAATCCTGCTCAATCCTCAAATTATTTGACAAGATTTCCCCACATTAAATAAACATATTCACTATCTGTCACCTATTGCTTGAACATTGTTGATGCCTTATATGCGACATACTTTTATATCATGTATACATGTAAATGCAAAGTAGCACTAATGTTGAATTTGTTCTATTCCCCACCTCTATGGTCCACTTGAGATCAAACCAACTGGCCATCTGGCATATCGAGCATCGTCCTGGTGGACCGTAGACCCGAAGTGGACCGGTTTTACAAGCGAGTGGAGGCAGACATGGTAACAGGTGGCCAAAAAGGGTCCAAAAGTGTCCAAAAATACATGACAGGAAAAGAATGTCAAGTGACAAAATGAGCCAAAAGCAGTCAAGAATCAAGACGGGCCAAAAAATGGGCAAATAAAGAGGAACCAGGTGGTTTGTAATGGGAAAAGGTAGCCTAAATAGGCAAAATGTGACAAATAAAAAAAAAAATTGTGAAAAAGGGCTCAACTGTGGAACAAAAAGAGGCAAAATGCACGAGTTATATTTATTGAGCTTAAGTTAGCTTATTTGGATGAAAAGAGGCCAAAAAAAATTACAAAAAGTGGATAAAAGTATCAAAAATAACTTGTAAAAATGAAGAAAAAAAAATAGTACAAAAATTTAATTTATTTAAAAAAAAAAAAAATAGGGATATTTAATGGCAAAAGGTAGCTAAATTCTTAAAAAAAAATGTCAGAACTTTTTGAATAAATGGGACAAAGGAAGTAGTAAAATGGAAATTTGTAAAATGGAAATTTGTAAAAAGCGGTTCAAAAGTTTTCCCCTTTTAAGGTTTACTGGGGGAATAATAATTAAAATGGTGACAGAACCACATGTTAAGCATCACTGACTTGTGATAATGTCTAGACAGAAAATGCCAAGGCTGCTTTTTTATCCCAGTCCACCCCTGGATCAAACTTGATATACTACCTCTCAGTATTCATATCACAAAATCCCAGTTTCATAACACATCCACTTCCTAATGAGTAGTGCCCCCATGTGGTCAGAGGATGAAACACATCTCTGGGGTGGGTGATGAGAACTGATCAAGGAAGAATGAAGGGAAACGAGCAAAGCAAGGATGGCGTTCCATAAAGCTGCTAATGTGAGTCGGAGCTAAAGAGGACACTTCCATTCATTGTCTGGAACCAGAGTTCAGTCCAGAGGATTTCCTGAGGGCAACTGCGGGATTACTTTTCCTCACAGCAGCTCATCCAATCAACTGGAAAACAGACTGATTTGGTTTGTATAATTGTTGTGTGGTAATTGGACATTTGCCCCAATGGTTAAATAAGAAAATGCTTTAAAACTGATTTGCTTTAAATATATTAGATTCATCAGGAAGGTGTAACTTGCTCATCAGCAAACAAAGACAACATCTAAGAGGACAGCGGACGGGAAGGAGCAGGAAATGGTTTTTATCTTCTTGTCAAGGAGGCTGATTACACAGGATGCTGTGGGTGGACCAGGTGTGGACTATTGTCTCCATAACACAAACCACTCAACAGTTCACACAAACACTTACGCCTTGGATTCAAATCTGATTTCATTAAAATATAACATACATATAGATATATATACACCGTACCTCTTAAATATTCAATACAATGTTCACTTCTGAAGAAATTAGAAAACAGTGAATGAAATCCTAATGTCCTGCTATATTAAGGACTGTAATGATGCGTGAAAAATCTAAGCAATGCTCTGCTTATATGTGGAGTGTTTGTACTCAAGAACACACAGTATCTGAGACCAAGACCAGAATGCATTGAAACCAGGTCTTGTCTTGGTCTTTTTGAGAGTCGAGACCGAATGAAGACCAAAACCAAGACAAACTGAGACCAAATGAAGACCAAGACAAACTGAGACCAAATGAAGACCGAGACAAACTGAGATCGCATCAAGACCAAGATGAAACCTTCATGATCCTTAAAGCCGCACAATATATGACATCTCTTAAACCAGTGGTTCTTAACCTGGGTTCAATTGAACCCCAGGGGTTCGGGGGGGGTCAAGACACACATGTTACACAAAATAATTCCTATGATAAACTACTTTAATAAAAGAAAAATGACGATAAAATGTTATATCATAATTTTAAATATTAATTTCTAAAAAATAAAAACGATCTCATCCAAAAGTTGTTCTTATCCACTACTGATGCCAGTGTACCCCCAAAGTAACATTTCTGCAGTTTACACAGATTGAAAGTTGTTAAAAAATTAGGGATGTAACAATTCACTCAACTCCCGATACGATTCGATTCACGATACGATTCGCTCACGATTTATTTTACAAAATGGGACTGTAGAGAAATGATGGCTGAAAAACTAGAAAATACTGAACTATTTTCCTTTTATTTTTCATTGTCAAAACAATCCCTTGATAAACTATTCAAAACAATGCAATTTAACTAAAAATAAATCTTGAATGAAATAAATAAAGGAAAAATACAAATGAAGAAGAAGCCTATTCATTTAAATTCTGGTTCTATAGTAAACAATGCAAAACTGCATAATAGTTCTTTTTATTTTTAAAAGTGCAACTGAAAATGTATTTTGTGCCTTAAAAAATTCACTGTATTTACGTCAGATATTTGGACCAGCAGAGGGCGCTGGTAACCCAATGGTCAATTGGCATGCATATATTCATGCAGTGAAGAAGAGATGCTATGCGCTAGCAGACAGAGCTAATAGAAAAATGTGACTTTTACAGATATTCACGTAACATTACAGATATTCTTTCGGTGCTAAAGGGGTAAGGAATCATTTATGAACATGTTTAAGAGTAGAAGGCGGCCAGAAAGAGAGTAGTAGGAGATTCCGCCCGCCGCCTCCGCTTCTGGACAAGAGAAGGATAAATATAGATAGCGCCCTTTGCTGTTTAAAAAAAGTACTGCGATTCAATTTTCAGAGTATCGATATGAACCGTGATACTTATGAATCAATTTTTTACTGCCTTACGATTAATCGTTGCATCCCTACGCACAATGATTACCAGTTTTATTTTCTACCTCAACAAAAAAAAAAATCTAGTTATTTATGTTTTACCTCTTTGTTACACTTTTGAAACCCACAACAAAAGGAAAATGTGCATAATGGTTGGGACGGATCGCAGTTTGCATCAAATTGTTAGCATGAATTATTTGACCATGTGTGAATAAATGTATTTCATCATCATCATCATCATCGTCACCGTGACTGCACTAATGTGACCGACGTCTTGTGACTCCGTGAGTCAAACTCACGTCTTTTTTTAAAGTCACGATGAGATGAGCATAAGCGCTTCCTTTCAGTAAAGTGAGTCTTCCTCACGTAAAAATAAATGTGCTGATGTTAGAGCTCTCAAACCACCCTGAGGTGGTGTTTCACACCCACTGGGCCCTGGAGACCCTGTTCCAGGCTGGGAGCCAAACCTGGATGTGCTGGTACCAACAAAAGAGGTTCTAAAGGCTTTCTCTTTATGACAGGAAGCCCAGTGGAAACACTGATGATGTTTTCCCTCAACAGACATAACAAATTAAAGTCTATAGCCGACATGGCCAACAGGCAGTCACATGTGGCCCGCAAAGTAAACGCACATAGTAGCAGAAAAATACACAATGCAACAACAAAAAAACACACGTAACAGCAGAAAAAATACACAAAACAACAGAAAAACATACAAAGTGCAACTTAAAAAAATATTGAAATGAATTTAAAAAAAATACACACAATGAGAGAAAATTATACAAAATTACATCAATAATACACAAAAGGTGAACAAAAACAAGCAAAAAAATTAAGAAAAAAAATTACTCCAAATAGACACAATGACATAAAAATATACAAAAAGACAAATAGAAATACACAAACTACAGAAAAAATGAAACCATTACTTGCCGTTACCTGGAGGGCAATTATTCCAATTAAACACCAAACTGATGACATTTATCGTGTAACCACCTCGATCTTATTTAAAGGAAAGCAACGATTTGTTTTGTTTTTTAACTTAGTCGCTTCATATAACCAAGGCAATCCATTTAATAGATCAGGAGGTTCTCAAATTTGGGGTAAGGACCCCAAATCTGGGCGGCAGTAGCTCAGTCCGTCGGGACGCGGGTTGGGAACTGGAAGGTCGTTGGGTCAAGTCCTGGTGCGGACAAAATACAGAAGTTGTACTGGTAGCTGGAAGGAGCACTTCCCGAGCACTGCAGAGGTGCCCTTGAGCAAGGTAATGAACACCAACATTGCTCTGGGTGCGCTCCCTTCATTGTGAAAAATGTTGGGAATTAATCCCCTTGAGGGGTTAATAAAGTAATTTATTTTTTACCCTTTTTCTGCAACTACACCAAACTTGCCATATTTTATCCTATTTTCATCACTTTTTCTTGCCATATTTTTGCCCCTTTTAATACATTTTGGCTCCATTCCTCCCATTTCTGACACTTCATCAAATTTCAATGCCTTTTCTACATATTTTTTCCACTTTCAAGACATTTTCTGCACTAATGAACCCTTTCTACCTATTGTCACATATATTGACCCATTATTGTCTGTTTTCACCATATTTCATGCTTATTTTGGCCAATTTAACCACATTCACAATTTGTCATGCCCATTATTTGCCGGTTTAAAACTTTAAACTCATTGTTTCAATATTTACACGTTGAGAACTTTTTTACCACTCTTATTTGCAACTTTTAACCAATTTCTGTGGTTTTTATCAACTTTTCCACCATTTATTGTCACTTATAATCCATTTTATTTCTGATAAAAACAAGGATTTAACATCTTTAAGATCTATATACTATATAATACTAAATTTTCTGGATAACAGTGGATATTATTCAGACAAATACATTAAATAAATGTGGTTATCACAGATTCATAGAACAATGGACCATCATTTTGCTGATTTGAAGAATAAATAAACACTCCAATATTTCATCATTCTTGGACAAACAAAGATGAAAAGTGAAATTGAAACTCACCTGCTGGTCAAAGTAAAGTGTTTTATAGCTGATGGGGGGCTCAGTGTTGGTGGGGAGCCCCCCCAGTCTGGTGAAAAGTTGAGCTTTGAGTGCAGTCACGTGTTGGGACCCCCAACACAGAGATAATAGGACGAAGGTGACACCGGAGAGCACGAGCCTCCGTCCTCCCGCCATGCCTGCAGTCAGTGTGTGTGTGTGTGTGTGTGGTTCACCCCCCCACACACACACACACACACACACACACACACACACACACACACACACACACACACACACACACACACACACACACACACACACACACACACAGCAGGTCGCGTGAACAGGAGGAAGTCAGACAGCTGATGTCAGCAGATTCACGAAGCTCTTATTGTTGTTACCGGAAGGACTAAAAATAATAATAATTACCTGAACCGAAGCGGTCAACTGAAGCACCGAGTTTTAAATACTATTTTTTTTTATACTGTTAATAAACTTAAAACTTTAAATTACATCTGTCAGCTAGCTTAGTGTCGTAAATCTGCACAGTGGACGACTTGACGGTAGTGAGTTCGCAATGGCTGATGGGAGTTAGAGTTCTTTAAAGGAAAAGTGTGCCGTTGAAAATTATCGCATTTGACAAGACAGAACAAAATTGTATTTTTAATATTTATTATAAATGTATTCACTAAATTACTAAATTGTTGTTCTAATCACATTTAATGTTTTGTTTTGTTTATTTGTTTTCGAGACACTTTGACAAGAATGACTGCATATTGTTGATTACACTTTTTATTTGGGAAAAATATTAATAAATCATTTTACATTTTTGTTGTTGTTCATTTGATTTCTATTAAAAACAGATACAGATTGGTAATTGTACTTTTAATTAAAAAGAAGGAATTTGAAAGATCAAAAAAACTTTGTGTTTATTTGATTCCTATTCAAGGCACTTTGATAAGAATGACTGTATATTGTTAATATAAGCTGCAAATTGTATTTAGTTATTTATTTATTTATTTTTTGGACTAATTTACAGTCTATACTGTATTTGTGTGACACACAAAATGACTGCAAAATCAATTATTACAGAAAAAGAAAGTGGTTTCACAAAAAGACAACAGAAATACACAAAACTACAAAAACACACATGGTGACTACAAATATATACAAAAATGACAAACAAAAAAACAAAAGACATAATTTTAGATGAAACAAAAAGGTCTATTTTTAATCTAAAAAAAATAATAATAATAATATTTTTTTTATTTTAAAAAAATAGCTATTTTAGCTACCCTGATTTTGAGAGTGCAAAAATTTGGCTATTTTCACAAAAGTTACTATTTAATAATAATTCGGCTTTGGTTGTTTTTGGCTGTCGCAGATGGAAGCTCGTAACATTCATTATCTTAAACTTTATGGGCAGGTCAGTCTTTTTAAGACTATTAAATAATGAATTATATATATATATATATATATATATATATATATATATATATATATATATAAAAGAATAAAAAAATTAAAACTATTAAATAATGAGTAGTAATTTGTTTTTTTACATTTAAATAAAAATACACAAATAACTAAAAAAAACTAAATATTAAATCAATTATAACCATGGTATAGACACATACTGTATCCTGTGTAAGTATGAATTTTAAAAGCATTTCTTAAAAATAACAACGACAAAAGGCCCAGAAATGTTAACGTAAAAATAAAAAAAAACCTCGAAAAATCATGGCAGAGATTTAATTTTCCTATCATTCATTTAAATTAATTGTAAAAAAAAAAAATGTTTTTAACAAATTTAATAAATTAAAAAAAGAACAACACAGGTGCAGAAGACGTTAGAGTATTCATTTAATGATACGCAGATTACGAAGGGCAAACGTTGTACATAAAATGGAACATCCCAACATTTTTTTTATTTTTTTTCACTCTGTATTTGCCATACTGTGACACATGGAAAAACCAAAGGGAATAGCAATGACTCAGCATTAAAACCAAAGACTTCTGGTAAAACAAACACAAAAGTGCAGAGAATGTACTAAAGTACGGAGTCTGTAGAACTAAAGACAACAAAAATGTTACTATAAAAAGTAAGGGTGCAATTAACGGCATTGTGCAATACAGTACATTACAGTTATGGCAAATATAGGCAAGATTAGGTCAGACACTACATATGAAGGCTCTACATGCTGATCGATTCAGAATCATTTTCACAATAAAAGTATTTGAAATACTACAGGTCATACAAACTTACATGACTGTTATCATTTAAACAATTCAATGACTACGCAGAAAACTTATATGTCTACGAATAATAATCATTAAAAAAAAAGGTGATTAATAATCTGTGATGGCAGTTTCTAGAGCTAAATTAATTAATGACTAATCACAAGCACTGCAAGTTTACTTACAAAAATAAAAGCATCACAGAATACTATATTAATCATACGCTTCACTTCCGTTTATAAAAAAAAAATAATAATAATCATTTTAGCAGCAAGTAAAACATTCTAATGAAAACAAATATTTCACAGTACAAAATGTCAGGTGCAAACTACGAGTTTAGAAAGAAATAATGAACGTTAATACCATCATATGAAGAAGTAATCAGAGCACAATAAAAAGGAGCTTTTTTTTGCAGAAGGAATGATCTGTAATTTCACAAACAAACTGTATGTTGTAAACAGGTTTTGTTTTCATCATTATGCAGCTATTTTTAACAAAATATGAAAAAAAATTCTTCTCAATTGTAGAGGCTGTAACAGAAAATCTGGTTAAAAAAACAAAAAAAAAAAAACACTGCTGGTTGAATACTGACATTTGATGAAAGTGGAATTTTAAACCAAAAAAAAGAAAGCACGGCTACGGAAGAGGATTAGGGCCACAGAAAAAAACAAAAAACAAACAAACAGCCAGTAGTGGAAGAAAAAAATAAAATCACAATTGTAGAAAACTTTAAAAATAAAAATTTAAAAAAAAATTGTCTTTTTGGTCTTGATTTTTTAATTTTTTCAGTCTACCTTTTTTTACCCTTGATTTTTTTTTTTCTTGATGAATATTCACTAGTAGTTTCTTTAACAGATGGAAAAGAAAAGAGAAACAAAATGAAATACATGACGTGACACGCTTTGAGTGTGGGCTCGTGCACGCGAGGGGTCAAGAACGAGCAGGGAGACAGGAAGATTAATAAAAAAAAAGTCGTCTTTTTTCATTGGTCAAAGTTTTTACAGATTTTATTTGTTCCTTTTTAAGATCTTAATTTCTGTCACGACATAAAGAAAATTTCAACCAAAAACTTAAAAAGTGTATCTGGAGAAAATTACCTACCCTACCTTTAAGACTAAAAAAAAATCCTACAATTGTGATTTTTTTTCCTTCCACTACTGAATCTGTTTTTATTTTTAACCAGTGGCCCTACTCCTCTTCTATACACGGCAGATAGAAACAGAGCCCTGCTCTGATTTTTTGGGATGCATCAGGCAAACAGCACTGAGTTGGTAATGTTTTCCATTAAAGCATCATCTTTAAATCTTTCCTCCTGGAAGGCCAAACTATGGTCAAGGCCTGGGACTAGACATGAGCAGACTAAGAAGTGGCATCACTGCCATTTATTAGTGTTACAGAGGCATGGAGGCTCAGTCAAAGCTAAGCTAAACCCCCTCTCTCTCTCTCTCTCTCTAGTTGACGCTGCAGCAGGTCAAATAACTGATGGTTTTACCCTCTCCAGGCATAGGGGCAGTGTCATTGTTATCCAGCTTGTTCTGCTTGGCCTCTCGGATCAGTTCGCAGGCCAAGTCCAGGAAGAGTTTCTCCACGTTGTCCGATTCCTTCGCTGACGTCTCCAGATACAGCATGCTCTGAGAGTCCGCAAAGTCCTCGGCCCTTTGCCTCAGAACCTCCCGCTTCTCTGCCAGATCGATCTTATTACCTGGGAACCGCAAAACAGAATCATTCAACATGGGATGTGATGGTAAATCGTCCTTTGTGCCAAAAGATGGCACAAAGGACGAGATGGCCCTCATCAAAAGTGGCCAGCTACAGGGTGATCACTCCCGAGCTTGCGTCCCATAACTGTTTTCCACTCTCTCCTATCCGCAGCCATGGGCCGCTCCCACACTTGGTCTGTGCCCTTAGATTATAAGACCTCCTAAATATTACAAGCGATACCGACCAATCACATGGACGCACTTTAGCAAAGAAATGAGACTGGATTTATTTTCAAAATAAAAAATAAAAATGAGTGGGTGCTTTTCACCAAACATTTCAATTTTATGATTGAATAAATAAGTTTGATTTATTCTTTCAAAATAATGATAATTTTGTGGTGTGATCCTGAATACACAAAATAACACAATACACCAAATGATAAAAAAAACAACAGTAAAATTGTTCAAAAAACAAATCCCTCAAAAACACTAAAATGACCCAAAACTAAAATAAAAATACACAAATTGATTACACAAAACATACCTTACAGATAAATACACAAAAAACACAAAATGATGAAACAAAATGCACAAAAATGACAACAATATTGTACAAATTGACAGTAAAATTATTTTTATTTTCAACACAAAATGGCCAAAAAACACCTGAAACTACAATAAAGATGTACAAAATGACCGAATAAACAGTAAAATTATTTCAAACACACACAAAATTACTCCAAAAACAACCAAAACTACAATAAAGATGTACAAAATGACCACAAAAATCATAAAATAAAGATATATATACACAAAATGACAAAAAAAAAAAAAAAAGACAAAAAATACACAAAATTACTCAAAAAACACACAAAATGACAATAGAAACTACCCTAAAATAACTCCAAAATCTACAATAAAAGTACAAAAATGACTCCAGAAACAAAAAGCTATCACATTGATACACAAAAATGACAATAAAAATGCACAAAATGATTCCAATAACACAGAATGTTCTTTCCTGTATCAATGCTCTGATAGGTCGTTATCTTTAATACTGACATGAATATTGATAATGTGGCCCTTGGATCACGTTTTTGTGAAAAACGTTGAAGTCAATCCTTCTTACCGACTAATATAGTCACCACTTGGTTGTTGGCGTATTGCTCAATCTCCCTCAGCCATTCTGGAAGGCACCGGAAGGAGTCCTCACAGGTGATGTCATAGGTGAGAATGAGGGCGTTGGCACTGCGGTAATAACTCTGAGTAATGGAGCGAAATCTCTCCTGTCCTGCTGTGTCCCATATCTGCAGCTAAAAAAGAAGAAACACAGCAGTAAAGATCCAGTGTTCCATACATTTGATACTTTTAGAAAATCCTCCTCACCTTGACCTTTTCTCCTTTGATTTCAACAGTTTTAATCATAAAATCTACTCCAATGGTGGCCCCCTGTCCAGGTGGGAAAAGGCCCTGTAATCACACCCAAAAGTTAGCAATCCACTGCACTTACATGTTCTATATTTTAACACTAGAACATAGGTTCCCAAAGTGGGGTACGCAACTTGTCATAGGGGGTACGTGAATAAATAATAAAAAAATTAAAACAACATAAACTAGAATATAAATAGAGCAGTTAATGTTTATACTAATGCTAGGCTATGCTAATGTTAGACTAATGCTAATGCTGGGTTGAAGATTAAATTAAAGATTAAAGATTAGATGAATGCTAATGCTAGGCTAATACTAGGCTAATGCTATTGTTAAACTAATGCTAATGCTGGGTTGAAGCTAATGTTAGATGAATGCTAATGCTAGGCTAATACTAGGTTATTGCTAAACTAATGCTCGGTTAATGCTAATGTTAGGCTAATGCTATTGTTAGGCTCATGCTAATGCTGGGTTTAAGCTAATGTTAGTTGAATGCTAACGCTAGGTTTATCCTAAACTAATGCTATTACTAAATTAATGCTATTGCAAAGCTAATGCTATTGCTAAGCCAATGCTATTGCTAAGCTAATGCTATTGCTAAGCTAATGCTATTGCTAAGTTAATGCTATTGCTAAGCTAATGCTATTGCTAAGCTAATGCTAATGTTAGGCTAATGCTGGGTTAAACCTGTTTGGTGAATGCTAACGCTAGGTTAATGCTAAGCTAATGCTATTACTCAGCTATTGCTAAGCTAATGCTATTGCTAAGCTAATACTATTGCTAAGCTAATGCTATTGCTAAGCTTATGCTATTGCTAAGCTAATGCTGGGTTAAAGCTAATTTTAGGTGAATGCTAATGCTCGGCCAATGCTAGATTATTGCTATTGCCAAGTTAATGCTAGGTTAATGATAATGCTAGGCTAACGCTATTTTTAGGCTAATGCTAATGCTGGGTTAAAGCTATTTTCAGGTGAATGTTAATGCTATGCTAATGCTATTTTTAGGCTAATGCTGGGTTAAAGCGAATGTTAGGTGAATGCTAATGCTAAGCTAATGCTAAGTTATTGATATTGTTAAGCCAATGCTAGGTTTATGTTAATGCTAGGTTACTGCTAATGCTAGGTTTATGTTAATGCTAGGTTAATGCTAATGCTAAGTTAATGCCAATGATAAGCTAATGCAGTGTGACATGGGCCAGCATCTGTATACTCACTTGTATTTTCTTCAGGAAATGCAAATATTGTAGTTATTATTATGATTATTAGTAGTAGTATATTATTTCTCTACATGAAAGGTAAAAGGGCGACATTGTATAAAACATTACATTATTATGTTTTTTAAATGTGCAGAAGTAGGGGGTACATGGCTTCAGGTTAAAAGGGGGTACAGGACTGTTTGGGAACCAAACCTGAGTGAATCGCCGAACCAGGCATGTCTTCCCAACTCCAGCATTTCCTATCAGAACGATTTTGAACAGGTAGTCATAATCTTCCATGCTCATAGTCAACTGTAAAATAGAGAAAGCAAACATACAGTAACAGTCAGGCAATATTAAAAAAAGAAGAAAAAATTACATTTACATTTAACAAAATGTCACACATATTTCTAGTTATTTATACTTGTGTTATATAATATTTCCTTGAGTGCTTAACGTCATTATGGGTTTTTGGAGACTCTTTTGTGTATTTTTGTTGACATTTTGTGTATTTAAGTTGTTCTCCGAGGTTTTTGAAGTTATTTTTGTGTGTTTTTGTCATTGTTCTATGAATTTTTATTTTATTTTGTGTGCATTTTGGAGTCATTTTGTGTGTTCACTATGTCTGGTTCAGGGTGTACCATACTACCTCACAATCTGTGGCCCGTGGGTGTGTTTGTTTGTGTGTCTGTTTCTTTAATGTTTATGTTGATTATGTCGTACAACTGAATCCGTGTATCATTCGTTTTTCATTATGTAAAAAAACGTGAAAAATGCAAAAAACACTCATTGTTTGATATTTGTTTCCAAAACCAAAATGAAAAAACGGAAAACGCCTTGTTTTTCAAATTCAAGCTCTTTTGCTTCGGTTTAGAAAACGAAAAACGAAAAACAAACATCTTTGTTTGTTTTCTCCATTAACAAGTGGCCAAAGTACGTGACCCGGAAGTGTACTCTCATGCGACGCTAATGGCTATGCTAACGGCAGTTCGGCATTATAAGATCGCTGCTTCCAACTGTGCATCCGAAACGTGTCCTTTTCGCTTTAGTTGGTGTTGGGCACAGAACCTCCTCACGGACATTTCGGAGGATTGAGAGACTCATAAGTGTTGCAGAGCTAAAGATATCTATATATATATATATATATATATATATATATATATATATATATATATATATGTGTAACGCTTCACTTCCGGGTCACGTACTTTGGCAAATCGGATTCAATTGGTTTGGTTTCTAGCTTGTAAATCAAAGGTTGTGAGATCCAAGGTCAGGGTGGGGATGTTTTCAGTTTTTCATTTACTTTTGTTCGTCCTGCTGGTCATGTTTGGTTAAAGTGTCCATGAGTTAATGTTTTTCTTTTTGTGTTAACACACCCCGTCTTACAATATGTGCTGAGAGAAGGACAAGGTCTCAATAATTTAGGTTAGGGATGTCCAGATACAACATTTTCATTTCCGATATGGTAGCCTTACGTATCGGCCGATACCGATATTGATCCAATGCGATATCAGCATGAATCATACATACTTTTATTACCTTTCTTTTTCTTTTTATAAAAAAATAATAATTACTTATTTTATAGTGTGTAATGTTAGAAAAGGCTTGATCAAGTGATGTCACTCAAACAGAGAACAATAGTCAGCAACAGTAGAGATGAGAAAAACTGACCCATGTATTATTAACCAATTGCTTACATACATTTTAACCTTCAACATAATATCTGCAGTATTCTACAATTGAATGAAAAAAATTAAAAATGAATTGCAAAAAAAATCAGAACTTTTAATCCGATACCCGTTTTCAGGCTGGTATCGGCCCGATAGCCAATATCGATATCAGATCAGGACACCCCTACTAAAATGACTCCAAAAACCACAATATGGAAACAAAAATGCACAAATTTACTCGCAGAATCCACAAAACGAAAACAAACACAAAATGCCAGAAAAATACACAAAACGACAAGAGAAATGCAGAGATTTTCCGGAATTTCCCCAAAAAAAAACACACGTTACAACAACAAAAACATAAAATGACAGTAAAAAATACAATATGACAACAAAAGTATGTGAAACAAAAACAGAAAAACAACAATAAAAACACAAAATCACGAGAAAAATATACAAAATGATTATGAATAGAAAAAAAACATGAAACATAAGCAAACAAAATGACATCAAAATATACCGAATTACAAAAAAAAAAAAAAAAAAACACATATTTGTGATAAATTCACATTGTGCTTTGTAGACCTGTATAAAATGTCAAAGTGACTCTGTGCCTTTTTCCCCCATTGTAATATTAATGTAAACTGTCTGATGATGATGATGCCTATTTTATGAAACATAATGCGCTGAAAACCCTTAAAAATCATTGACCCTTACATTAATTTTAAATTATTTACATGTAGGTATTAAAATGTGTGATTATCTGCATTGTAATAAAATAATAATTGTTTTATTTAAATTAGAAGTTCATAAAAAGCCACTTTTTAAAATAATATTATTAATTGTAAAACAATGTATTGCCTGCCAATAGTTTCAAACCCAGTGTGTGGATTTCAGTGACGTTTATTATTGATTAAAAAATAAATAAATAAAAAAAGCTGAATTTCTCAAAGCAAAGAAGTCAAAATGAAGGATGGCGTCGTTAAATGGAAAAACAGACATGGAAAGATAAAAGAATTTAAACTGAGGATGTTTTGTTATAATGTCTGTGCATGTGAATAATAATAATAATAATAATAGTAATAATAATAATATGAGTCAAAAGATGAACATCTAAGACAAACTGTTGCTTAATACAGATGGTTTTTATACGTTAGGGACAATAATTAAACCCATTTCTGCACAAATCATGAGATTTCTGCTAGTATTAGTAAGTGTAGTCTGATTGAATCTGTTAAAATCACAGTTTGAACAACATGCACAGATATTTTATCGTGTTTAATGTTGCACATTGATGGGCTTATGGTTTAGTTTGTGAGTTTTTGAAGGGTTTGAGGCGCAGCTAGCAACATTAGCAACAGCTAGCATCGTCTGATTTTGGCCATTTTGGCTTCATCTGCAGATGCAGGAGGGAAAGAACGGACCAGAAAGCGGACTGAGACACCCTCAGAGACGGCTTCTACTCACCGAAAACACCGGGAGATCCCCGGAGCTCAGGCTAGCAGGGAAGCATCGGTCACAGCGCTCTCAGATGGACGGAATAACCGATGCTGTAGTGTGCATAGTGTAGTATATACTTCCCTCTGTGTCCTCAGCAACAGCAGGATGAGTGATGAAGAGGAGGGGGAGGAGGAAGGCCTCAATGACGTCATCAGTTCACAGAGCAAGAGGTCCAGCAAATAACATGAACTAAAAAAAATAAAAATAAATAAATAAATAAAAAAATGACATGAACTAAAAAAAATGAAAATAAAAAAAATAACATGAACTAAAAAAAACAAAACAAAATAAAACAAAACAAATAATAATAATAATAATAATAATAATAATAATAATAATAATAATAATAATAATAATAATAACATGAACTAAAGGAAAATTAAACGCACAAAAAAGCTATAAATAAAAATAAAAATGAATGAATTGGGCTATAGTGAAGTGAGAGATAATTAAGAAATAGCTGCAAATAACTAAAAAAGTATCATTCCAAAAGCATAAAAATGACAGAAAATAAGAAAAGAAAAAAACACATACACACACACATTAATAAACACACAAAATACTCAAAAATGACTCTAATAACCCATAACGACAACAAAATTACACAAACAAACAACAAATTGACTCCAAAAAACCATAAAGGGCAACAAAAATACACAAAATGACCCCAGAGACAAACACAATAACATGAAAAAACATTCAAGGGAAACATAGATACACAAAAAAACTATTCAAAAATACAAAACAACAACAAAAACATAAATACACAAACACAAAAGACAGATAAATAATTGAAATGGCTCTAGAATCACACAATATAGAACAATGCACAACGCAGATATACAACGCAACTATGCAAAAACAAACAAAAACACACAAAACGACACCAAAATACACAAAATAACTGCAAACACACATGAAAAAAGACAGATAAATACACCAAATAACAGAAAAATAAATAATGTGAGTCTTAAAAACATACAAAATGGCTCTAAAATCACACAATATAGAACAATGCACAAAATGACAGCAGATATACAATGCAACTATGCAAAAACACACAAAATGACACTAAAATACACAAAATAACTACAAACACACATGAAAAAAGACAGATAAATACACCAAATAACAGAAAAATAAATAATATGAATCTTAAAAACATACAAAATGGCTCTAAAATCACACAATATAGAAAAATGCACAAAATGAGGAGATATACAATGCAAGTTATGCAACTATGCAAAAATACACAAAAATACGCAAAATGACTAAAACTCACATACACCACTTTACAGAAAAATCAAGAAATGCATAAAGACTGTAAAATCACATAATACGACCACAAAAATCTTAAAACGCCCAAAATGCACAAAATGTACACCAGATACACAATGTAACAATGCAAAAATACACAAAATGACAACGAAAACACACAAAAGGACGACAAAAGTATCCAAAAAATAATAATAATGGATATACCAAAAACAGTCAAAAACCCTTTCTTTCCTGTATCAAATTATCAATTCTCTGCACATTATTCTAAATGCTGACATAAATGATAAATAATAATGTGACACTAGGATCAGACAGTTACATTTTGTGGTCCCATGTGACAAAATAAAGCTCATCTGCTCTACAATAATAATAAAGCACCTTTTCTCAATGAGTTGTTATTTATCATAATCTATTTTCCTAGAATTCTTATGCAATGGTTAATTGATTTAATTATAATGCATTAACAAAAGGAACATTATCATTATTACTGTTATTATACTGTTATTATAGCGTGTAAGACGTGTTTGCGTTTGTTTTGCCCGGACGTTTATTGCTGTTGCACACCTTGTCCTTGGCTTCCTTTCCGTAGCTCGTAGCTAACGCAGTTAGCAACCTGGAGGTCAGTGGAACGGAGTGAATTCAAGCTTATTTCTGCGGCTATGGGGCTTCTTCCAGACAAAGCCAAGGACCTGCCTCCCCCAGGGGTGGTGAACCGTAACTCGGTGTGGTTGGCTAATATCGGCTGGTGCACCGCGATGCTCGATAACGCCATTAGACAGAGGCCACCACTCAAGTCAGGTTAGCATGTTAGCTTAGCTGTTTACACCGGAGCAAGACACCAAATCAGACAATAGCACAATAAACATGCCGTGGAGGTATATTATTATTATTATTATTTTTTTTTTTTTTTAAGGTGACGTTTACATTTTAGTTTTATACTAAAAATTGAATTTAAATTCATATTCTAATTCTAAATGCTACTTTTGAATTGTTTTAAATGCTAATGTTTAAATTTGACAATTTAATTAGACGAGTTATAGATTAAAAATTGTTTTAACTACTGGTACGTTTTTTGCAGAATAACAAATGAGAGGAATACGGGAAAAAGTAAATGAAAAAAAATAAACAAATCACTTATGAATGGTTAAAAATGAATAAAATATAAACAATATTAGTAGCCTAAATTATTATTATTATATCTCTACAGTCCTCTATCTAATATCCTGTCTTATCAACAAGAGCAAACCATTTTCAGATGTGAAATAAAACAGCGCAGCATCCATCACATTTTTGTATAAATATTTGAATCAAGTGTTAATAATTCATGTGTTAGTAGATAATTTTAATACAATTAATTTTGTTTAGAAATTATATGAATAATGCATAAAATAATCAGTGAAATTTTACTATTAATAAATGTGTTGTTCTTAAATATTTCATTGAGTGTATTAATAATTTAATGGGTTTACATTTATTACAGATATTTTATAGAAAAATAAATAAATTACAGCTTACTGCACTTCACAATTCACAAATTCTGCTTTCTAATGAATCTGTCAACTAAATGTACAGTATTTATTGTTTTTTCTTTTTTTTTAATGCTTAGGTGTTCATCGGCAGTTCCTCTACGCGACAATCGGGTGGTTTGTGGGATATCACATCACAAAGTATGAAAACTACGTTTACGCCAAGCGTGATCATGAGATGAACGAGTACATCCGACAACACCCGGAGGAGTTTGCACCAAAAGGTGAGTCTTTAATGCTGGAACACGAACACAGCATTATTAAATAAATATGTCTGCGTATGTGCGTGTCTTTATTTATTTATTTTAAAATAGGTGATTGTATAGTTGTATAGTTTTTCTTTTTAAAGCAGGTAGTATTAGTAGTAGTGTTTCTTTTGTTGCACCTTTTGCTTGACATTTATTTAGTTTATATGTCGATTTATTTTGATATTCATAGGCAAGCGTACTTGTTAAGGGTGTAAGATATTTCACAGCGCAATTATTGTATTGATCTGAAAAAAATGTCCAAATTGATTTATTTAATCAAGTTTTTAATGAATAAAAAAAAACAAAGAATTAATAGTGCTATCATATGCATAGCACGTAAACGCCTGGTCACTAGGAATCAGAATCTGTTGTAGAAGCAAAAGTTTAACTTCTTTGAAAAATGTAATTTGATAATTTCATAAACATTCATTTGAAAATTGTAATTATTGATATCGTGGTGGTTATTATCGGGATGTATTGTATTGTATCATGTAAATTGTGAATCGTATCGTCAGATTCATGGCAATGCACAGACCTATTAGATAATAAACAACCATGATATACAGTAGATACAAACTTTAGATCTCAACAAATGTGTAAACTGTGCAAAGTATTCTAATCCTAAGCAAGTATGACTTTTAAAGACATTTCTTTAAAAAAAAAAAAAAAAAAATTATATAATAAAAGGCCCAGAAATTTTCTTGTAAAATGAATTAAATGAGAATCAGAATCTGTTGTAGAAACAAAAGTTAAAGTTTTTTGAAAAATGTAATTTGACACTTTGATAAAACATACCACCTGTTTTTAATATTTGTACTTGAATTACAGTTAGTTATCATTAACTTGCTCTTGCACGTTTCAAAATAAATGAAACAAATTGTATTTTATACCATTTTGTACTTGTAAAGGTGAGATTTGTAATTATTGATTTACTGTAAATCGTATTCTTTAGGATATATTGCGATATATTGTATTGTGACATGGAAATCGTGTTTTGTATCAACAGATTCATGGTGATGCACACCCCTAGTACTTATTCCTGTTATTTTGCTGCTTTGTGCTGCACTTGTTTGGTGCTTGTTTAGTTTAGCAGTAAATACAGACACACAGTGAAGCGTGTTTGTTACAGGATTTTTCTCGTGTGTTTTTCCTCAGAAAAAAAGACCTTTGCAGAGATCGTGGAGCCCTTCATCCCCGTGCGCTAAAGTGCCACAGTCAGAACATTTTGTGTCAAATGAAACCGTTTGATGAAGAACTGTCATTTATTGTGTGAAATATAGAAATGTAAATAAACAGAATCTTAACGTGAATTCATGACTCTTCTTTCTGAAATGAACAGATTAAACACAATCATTCAGGTCAGGATTAAACATGCAGTTTAAAGTCCTGATTTCCTCTTCCTTTGGAAACACCGATGACCTCCACGTATTTGTCCTTCACACTCTGGGTTTTCTCGGTGAGGTCGCTCATCACAGAAAACAGTCCTCGCAGGTGGAAGTGGAGCAGGGCTTGGGGATCGCTGTCCAGGAGCAGCTCCGTTGTCTTACTTTGGGTTTTGAGGTCGTCCTTGTTGATAGATCCGCTCTCGACCGTGTTTCTTAAAGCCTTCAGCATCATGTAGTAGTCGTACAGGTCAGTGCTGATGTCTTCTGATTGGCTGTTCCACACCTGGTCAGAGCGGATGTCCCTGAGTAGGGTGGGTAGGAGGACGGTCTGCTCCATGTCCCTAACAGCAGTGCTGTATTTCCTCATGGCCAGGTACAGCCCACTCCTGTAGAAGTGGGTCTCTGGTGAGAGCTGCATGTTGTTTCCACTGCGTGGATGTGATAGAGGACGAAGCTCTGTGAGCTCAGACGTTTATACGGTCTGTTTAGTTATGTAACGGCATCACCTGATGATGTAAAGTCAAACCCTTATCTGTGTTTGATTTACACACCCATGAATACATTTACCACTGAAGTCAATACCCTCTGCAGGTCATCGTGTTTAAATAACCTCAGCAAACAGGGAAAAATACACAACTTATAAAAAAAAATCAGTATTTAGCAGGTGACTTAAACTTAAAACATTTAATAAACTGCAGGTTGTCACATCTGTGCTAATAATGTAATAAGAAGCCAGTTGTTTAATTTAAAGGTTTCAGTTTTGGTTGTAAGTAATCTATATATTATGTCCACGTCTGTATCTTACAGAAGAGGATTAGGGCCACATGTGAAATTATTTTTGGAATTCTGACTATTTATGGTAGCAGGGATGTTGCTGATTGGAGCTGGCAGCTTTCTGATCTATCGCAAAGTCTGTTACGTTGGCAGCTGTTTTAGGAAAGCTGTCAGTCATTTCTGAAGGGTGTGGCAGAGCGATCAACACTCAGACTAATGTGACGAACGCTACTTTGGAGCGTTTACGCGGAATTGAAACCAACTTGGAGAGGCTAAGTGCTAGGTTTGTAGTTTGAGTCCACATTATTGGATTTTACTGCAGGAAACCAAAGACTCAAGGTTACTGAAACTGTGCTAGCCTGGATCACCATTGGCCTCCCCAACGTGCCAGCTCAAGACTGTGTTTTCTATTTCACCGGGAATGTGTGCAGATTTGACGCTCCCTGCCCACGCGCTATGGTCTCGAGCTCTTTGTGACTGTTTTTGCTTTGTGCACGTACGCCGAGGAGGTTTTTTTCCTAGTTTTATATGTCCTCCCAAATAGGGAATTCAGTTTAAAAACTTTTTTCCCCTCACTTCTCCTCCTGTTGTTTCCCATTTATAATCTAAATACGGGGCACCTCCCATGGCGACCCACAGTTTATCCCGTTCTTGTCCTCCCATGTTATATGTGATTGTCTTTTTATGTTTCTTTGAATGGGATGATCCTGAAATGTTTGTACAGCACTCTTTTTTTTTTTTACCTGTGAAAAGCGCTTTATAAATAAAATGTACTTACTACTTACATTGAAAATTTACGTCGGGGTCAATTATAGTTGTAATCACGTAACTGATAATTACAATTATGACACACAGTGGATAGAAAAAGTCTACACACCCTGTTCAAATGCCAGGTTTTTGTGATGTAAAAACCTTTTCCACCTTTAATGTGACCTATAACCTGTACAATGCAACTGAAAAACAAACTGAAACCTTTCAGGGAGGTGAAGTAAAAATGAAAAACTGAGAGAATGAGGTTGCAAAAATGTGCACACCCTCCTATAACTAGGGATGGGGCTGTGTTCGGATTTAACCAATCACATTCAAACTCATGTTAAATTGGAGTCAGCACACACCTGTCACCATTTAAAGTGTCTCTGATTAACCCTAAATAAAGTTCAGATGTTCTAGTAGCCTTTTCTCACACTTTTGTAGCCACATCTTCCAGCACAAGCCATGGTCCTCAGAGAGCTTCTAAAGCATCAGAAGAATCTCATTGTTCAAAGATATCAGTCAGGTGAAGAGTACAAAAGAATTTCCAAGGAGTGAAATATAACATGGAACACAGTGAAGACAGTCATCATCAAGTGGAGAAAATATGGCACAACAGTGACTTTAAAAGAACAGGACGTTCGTCCAAAATCGATGACAAGACAAGACAAGAATAAAATTGGTCAGGGAGGCTGCCAAGAGGCCGACAGCAACGTTGAAGGAGCTGCAGGAAGTTCTGGCAAGTACTGGCTGTGTAGTACATGACAACAATCTCCCTTCTTCATATGTCTGAGCTATGGGGTAGAATGGCAAGACGGAAGCCTTATCTTATGAAGAAAAACATCCAAGCCCGGCTTCATTTTGTAAAAACACATTTGAAATCTTCCAAACGCATGTGGGAAAATGTGTTATGGTCCGATGGAACCAAGTTTGAACTTTTTGGCCATAATTCCAAAAGGTATATTTGGCGTAAAAACAACACTGCTCATCACCAAAAGAACACCATACCTACAGTGAAGCATGGTGGTGGCAGCATCATGCGTTGGGGCTGTTTTTCTTCAGCTGGAACTGGGGCCTTAGTCAGGATGGAGGGAATTATGAACGGTTCCAAATACCAGGCAGTGTTGGCACAAAACCTTCAGGCTTCTGTTAGAAAGCTGAAGATGAAGAGGAACTTTATCTTTCAACACAACAATGACCCTAAGCACACCCACATCAACTAAAGACAAGGTTTTGGAATGGCCCAGCCAGTCTAGACCTGAATCGATTGAACATCTGTGGGGTGATCTGAAGAGGGCTGTGCACAGGAGATGCCCTCACAATCTGTCAGATATGGAGCGGTTTTGTAAAGAAGAGTCGGCAAATATTACCTCATCAAGATGTGCCACAGTGATAAACTCTGACCCAAAGTGCTGTAATAAAAGCCAAAGATGCTGCAACAAAGTATTAGTTTAAGAGTGTGCATGTTTATGCAACCAAGTTTGAAAGGTTTCAGTTTGTTTTTCAGTTGCATTGTACAGGTTATAGGTCACATTAAAGGTGGAAAAACCTGTGAAATTATTCATCTTGGTGTGATTTTTTATATAACAAAAGCCTGGCATTTGAACAGTGGTGTGTAGACTTTTTATATCCACTGTAATTGGAATTGGGAAAAAAGTGTTGCTGTTGTAATCATAATTGAGTTCAGATAATTGACTTTGTAATTGGAAATGAAAATTCTGTGAACATTGTCATTAACCTGTACATATCCTCCTGGGAACCAGGAATAAAAGTATATTTTAATTTCATTTTCTTCGTGAATTGTTTCAGCTAAAAAAAAACAACTTACATTTTGCAATTCAATAAAAACATTTATTTACATTTCATGACATGTTTCCCACAGTGGAAAACCAAAGGGTTTGACTACAAAAATGGTTTTGAATATAAACAAAGAGGAGTTATTGATTAGCTAACACTAGTAAATAGTTTTCATGTCCTATACACTATTGACCAAATGAAGCAAGTTTTTATTTTTCATAAAAAAGTTAAACTTTCAGACACCAGATTATAATATCAGAGATGTTAATCATTTAAAATATTATGATAAATGGTAGTACCAAAAAAAAAAAAAAAAAAAGTATCCTTAACAGTATTTCTCTCTTTTTCTGAAATCTACATTTTGCTGTATTTTTAATTTTGTATCAGCATAAAAAAATAGTTGTCATCAAATTTTAACACTTTAATTTAAAAAGACTTTATTTCTAAAATAAACTTTTTAGGATTCAAAATAAAAAAAGTTTGACAGACATTGAAATATTCTAAAATGTACATTAACCTATGCTTGGATTGTGATTTGATATATATATATACATGAAACATGTTTATTCCATTTATTCCATAAAGTAGCAGTAGTTTATTGATTATATTGTGCACTCGCCCTTTTCAGTGTAAAACCTGTGCAATAAATCTTCTGTCATCCATCTTTGTCGATCACTGTTACATAATAAAACAAGAAGGTTTACTTAAGAAGTTGACAAAATACACACATATAAATATATACACATTAATTAAAGCAAACTATACATTGGTTTGTGTAATATCAATCCTGTCTCCACACAATCCTGTGCAATTACGTTTTTAAAAAACCCATTTTAACAAAAGTAACATTTTTTTTTAAGGCATCAATGTTTCCTTACATAAACAAAATATGGTGAAATGTAACATCAAACATACATTGAAATGCTGAACTAGGCCTAACTTTTTCCATCACTAATATTTCTTACTGTTTAAAACTGTGGTTTTCAACCCACAACTAAAGGGGAGAGATTTTTGGGGTTCCAGCAAAATAATAGTCCATTGTTCTATGAATCTGTGATAACCACATTTCATTATCTATCTGAATATTATCCACTGTTATCCAGAAAGTTTATTGTTATTTGGGCCAATAACGTTTATTGTTATTTGGGCCAATAACGTTTATTGTTATTTGGGCCAATAACGTTTATTGTTATTTGGGCCAATAACGTTTATTGTTATTTGGGCCAATAACGTTTATTGTTATTTGGTCATCTTAAAGATGTAAAACCTTGTTTTAATCAGAAATAAAATGGGTTCAAAGTGACCAAAAATGTTGGAAAAGGTGGTGAAATGGAATTTTAAAAACCACAGAAATTGGTTAAAAGTTGGTCATTTAAAAAAAATGTAATTAAAATTGAAAAAAAAAAGGTTGTTGTGTCTTGACTTATTTAACTTATATACTGTATATATATAAAATAAAATAATTTAAAAAAATTGCAGTGTAATTGCGATGACAGTTGTTTGTAAAAATGATTTTTTTTTTTTTTTTGTTAATCATTGCAATAAAGTATTCAAAGTGACCAAAATAGTGTAAAAGGTGGTGAAATGGTTATTATTATTATTATTTTTTTTTTTAAACAGCATTTGGTTAAAATTTGCAAATTAGAGTGGCCATAAGGGCACAGTAAAATGTGTTAAAAATGGTTCAAAGTGTCAATATTGGCTTAAAAGTGGCAGAAAAATGGCAAATAATGGGCATAACAAATCTTGAATTGGTCAAAAATAAGCATGAAATATGTTGAAAAGAAGTCAAAAGTGACAATAAAGGGTCAAAATATGCAAAACTAGATGGCAAATGGTTTATAAGTGCTGAAAATGTCTTGAAAATAGAAAAAATGTGCTAAAAAGCATTGGAAATGGATGGTGAAGTGGCAGAAATAGGAGTAATGTAGCAAAAATGCATTAAAAGGAGCAAAAACATGAGTGAGAAAAAGTGATGAAAATAGGTTAAAACATGGCAGGTTTGGTGCAGTATAATAATTATGAACAAAACTCTTCTTAAATTGTTAAAATGGGGTCCTGATCCTCAGGTTGAGAACCAGTGCTTTAAACCAACCAATCACAGGTTGATTGACTCTAATTGTGGCAGTGTCATCATTTCAATAAATCAACATTATCTTCCACCTTAAAAACAGATTAAAAGTCTTGGTTGCCGGTTCAAATCCAACCTGTACTATCACAGTCCTTTAACCCTAACTGTTTGTGTTGTTTTGGATAAAAGCGTCTGCTAAATTAAATTGTAATCCTGGCAGAACAACAGAAACAGTCTGTTCTTCCGCCTCCTGGAGGTTGCCGGTTGACTTCCGTCCATGCAGTCTGGGATAAAGCTTGGCTTTTTTTGTGCACACGTCTACACAGGATGCCCATTTGAATCCCTCCGCCCCCCCCACTGAGAACAGGTGAGCGTCGCTCCTTCTCATTTCTTCGGCTGACCTTTGATGATGATTTCCAGGACGTGGGTGAGATCCATCATCTTGGTGAGCATCTCCATGATGTCCGGATGCTCCTTGGCTCCACTGATGAACTCCTCCAGTGTCAGCTCACCTTGGGAGGATCACACAAGAGGAACCAAAGGGCACGTCAGGACTTTTATTTTCTTAGGATTATTACTCTGGGACTGTTTTTGCAGCTTTTCTCATTATTTTATATCAATATATTGACACACTGAGGTGGTTTTGTTTTACCTTCTCCGTTGACGTCGATTCTCTCGTATATTAGAGTCACAATCTCCTCGGGTGGAATGTCATACGTTCTTGTGATGTCTTGAATAGCCTGAATGAAAAGGTTAAAGAAGACAGAAGAAGTCGTACAATAAGACAATAGTTGTTTATTTTATTTTTTCCAACAGGTTAAGATAAACAAAATATATATGTTTTTTTTTTAATTTACAAAGTGCAAAAACAAAACTGAATAACAACATAAATCATGGGTTCTCAACCTTAAAGTCAAGACTTCCTTTGTGGGTTGCCAGATGCTTTTCAACAATTTGAGCCCATGTTTGCTCATTTTGACCCTTTTTCTGCAACACCAAACATATTTTAACGTATTTTCATAACTTTTCTTGCCATATTTTTGCTCCTTTAAATTCATTTCTGCCACTTCTCTATCAAATTTCAAAGCCTTTTCTGCAAATATTTTTCCACTTTCACTTCTACCACCTTTCCACCTAATGTTGCATATGTTGACCCATTAATGTCACCTTTAACCTCTTTTCACCATATTTCATGCTTCTTTTAGCCAATTTAACCACATTCATGATTTGTCATGCCCATTATTTGCCAGTTTGAAATTTTTAATGTAATTTAAAAAGTAGGGACGATTATTTTAATCCCCCCCCCCCCCCCCTCATTTCTGCCAATATTAAGCCAATATTGACACTTTGACCCCTTTTCACCATTTTTTCTTTCCATTTTTGGCCACTCTAATTTGCAACCTTTAACCAATTTTTGTGGTTTTTAAATCTCATTTCACCACCTTTTCCACCATTTTTGGTCACTTTTAACTCATTTTATTTCTGATTAAAACACTTCACCATCAAATTCCAATGCTTTTTAGCAGATTTTTAGACATTTTCAGCACTTATAAACCCTTTCCACCATTTTTGCATATATTGACCCTTTATTCTCACTTTTCATCTCTTTTCACCATATTTCATGCTTATTTTTTTACCAATTTAATCACATTCAAGATTTGTTATGCCCATTATTTGCCATTTTTCTGCCACTTATAAGCCAATATTGACACTTTGAACCATTTTTAACATTTTTTTCTGTGCCCGTTTGGGTACTCTAATTTCCAAATTTTAACCAAATGCTGTTTAAAATAATAATAATAATAATAATAATAATAATAATAATCCCATTTCACCACCTTTTACACTGTTTTGGTCACTTTGAATACTTTATTACAAACAGCTGTCATCGCAATTACACTGCAATTTTTCTTATGTTATTTTATATATACACAGTATATAAATTAAATAAGTCAAGACACAACAAACCATTTTTTTGGTAAATTTTAATTACATTTTTTTTTTTTTAAATGAGCAACTTTTAACCAGTTTCTGTGGTTTTTAAAATCCCATTTCACCACCATTTTCACCATTTTTGGTCACTTTGAATCCATTTTGTTTCTGATTAAAACAGAGTTTTACATCATTAACATGACTATATACTATGGCACAAATAATAATACACTTATTATTGAAAATGATAACTAAGTTTAACAGTGGATATTATTCAGATGAATAAATAAATTAATAGAATTCAGATTCATAGAACAATGGACCATCATTTTACTGACTTTATGGATGGACCCCAAAAATCTCTCCCCTTTATTCCTCCTTATAGATGGTCCTGTCTCCACATGACTGTTCTTCAAGGTTCATGTCTGTGTTCAACCACCTTCAGCTACAGTGGGGGTCCCCGCTCTCTGGAACCTTTATTTTAGGGGTTGCAGGCTGAAAGGGTTGAGAACTACTGCCATAGATCATCATAGCTTGTATCATACCATGAAGTTAATAAAAACGTATCTCGTCCTGCCCCTCCGTTGTCGCTTTTTTAAAAATGTATCGGTCAGAGCAAATGTAGGAAAACTAAACCATTCGAATAGAAAACGAAGTGTATATGAAAAAAGGCTCATTGCACCACTTTATACTTTATTTTTTATGTTATTCTCTTATATTCTTTGAGAATGTGGCTTGTGTGGCTTTGTTTGAACTCTTGTTTTTTTAGTGATCTGCAGGTTTTCATTCTTTCACCGCAACGGTTCCCTCGATGACCTCCTGTAAGCGTGTATAGCACATTAGGAGTATAAGACCGTTGTCGTTTAACATTATGTAACCCTGTATGTAGGTTAAAAAGTGTCCTGTCCTCAGAATGATTAGTGCAGGACGTATTTAGGTGGCGAATGAGATTACATGTCACACACACTTCAACTGGATTCTTCAAACTCGAGAGTTTAAAATGTACAACCAGAAGCTAATGACATCCTCCGATTGGAAGCGTTGCTTTTGAAAGATCTTAAAGAGATAAAGTCGTATAGCCTACCTTGAATATGGTTTCCAGTTCATCTTTGTCGATTTTTCCGTTGCCGTCCTGATCGAAGAGCTTGAAGTACCATTTTAGTTTTTGGTTTATTTCTCCTTTGAGGAGTAAACTTATGGCTGCGATGTACTCAACGAAGTCTAGATACCCGTCCTATGAAAGAAGAAGACGAAAAGCATTGTGAAAATCTATAGAATAAAAGCCTTTTTAGATAATAAAGAATGTTTTGTTGCAGAATTAAATTATCAAGTTTTTCTTCTGATTCCAGGAACCTCATGTATCCACAAATGCATCACAAGTTCTAGTGCAGGGGTGGCCAATCCTGGTCCTCAAGAGCCACTATCCAGCATGTTTTAGATGTTTCCCTCTTCCAACACACCTGATTGAAATGACCAGGATCGTTATCAGGCTTCTGCAGAGCTTGATGATGAGTTAATCATTTGAATCAGGTGTGTTGGAAGAGGGGAACATCTAAAACATGCTGGATAGTGGCTCTTGAGGACCAGGATTGGCCACCCCTGCTCTTGTGCAACTGTCTTGCCTGTCATCACATGCCGGTATGTGTACTCTACTCACCCCGTCCATATCAAAGGTGAAGAAAACCTGGTCCACGTAGCTACTGGCCTCTTCTGTCATACCGTTCATCTCCAACATGGTCTTCAGCTCGAACAGGGTGATGAGCCCCGATGGAGACTCCTTCATGAACTTGGTGTACCAGTGGTGCATGTCCTCTTCAAGGATGTCGTCAATGGAGCTGTGGGCGCCCATTTTTCCTTTGTAGATCTGTGATTATTATCCAGAATTCTGCTAGGAGACCCAAGAAGACCGGAGAGAGGACAGAGCAGAAGAGCAAGTGCAGATCTGGCTAAAACCTCATCCAACCAACGTCCTAATCTTTGAGTCTTGGTGTGGACCAAAAGGAGAGATAACACTTTAATGGGATAACGGTAGAGAGCTTCGTGACTGCTCGACTTGAGCTAAGGGGCAGCCAACGGGCCAGTGTCAAGGGTACAGGACTTGGAGCCAAGGGATTTCAAGGAAATGTGAAGATTAGAGTTTTATATAACAAACACCGATTTCTCACCATCGTAAAGGCACTGCTGTACCTTTGCACTGTTTTACTTGACATTATATATATATATATATCTCTTTAACCTCTTCTTAAGTAGCGGTACATATTTGTGTCATGTTTTTAATTTATCAAGATTTTATTGTTATTCTATTTTTATGTGTCGTGACAACTTTTCAAGCTGCTACAAATTTTGTTGTATGACTTTGTACAATGACAAGAAGAAGCAGCTATCTATTTATGCATGCGTCAAGGAAATTGGGGTCAGAAGATTCAGTTTCCAGCAGAAAATAAAAATGGCAAAAATGCTCCCCAAAAATGGCAGAAACAGTCGAAAAAAGACATGAAAAGAAAGAAAAAGGCTCAAATAGTCAGAAAGAAATGGCATAAATAGTCGGGGAAAAATGCCATAAACAGTCAGAAAAAATGACAAATAGTCATAAAAAAGGCATATATAGTCTGAAGAAAATTCCATAAATAGTCAGAAAAGGCATGAATAGACAAAATGGCGTACATTTTTACAAAAAAAAATGCATGGTTATTTGAATATAACCATTCTAAACAAAAAAAGGTAAAAGCAATGTGTGTTTTTAATATTAGCCTAGTATACTTTGTATGATGTATGCATGTATATATGTAAGTAAAATGTTGCATTTTATACATAATCTGTAATAGTGATTTTAAACTCAATTTTGTCTACAGTGTATGTGTTACATTTTATTTACAGTCTGTATATTTATGGACTGCTTTTATTGTTCAATGTAGTTACATTTTTAAATATGATTTATATTTTATATACATTTTCTTTGCTCCCGGTAGCTTATTGGCTCATCTGACAAAGACCCCATAGCCCTGTCACACCCACCCTCCTCCTACGGACAGAACTGACACCCTCTGGGAATCCTCTGAGGAAAAGTCTCTGAGAAACCACTTGCCCTTTTTTTAATGCTCCATAAGCTCACATTCGTACATGATAATTATGAATAAAACCACTTTCTTTAACTTGTAATGAATGAAGACTAAACACAGGTCATGTCTAATATTTAAGGTTTTTAAATGTTAATCTCCAGATGAATACAGGTTTGAGCAGCACTGTTGACCTGTGGATGACCTAAAAGGTGGTCAGTCTATGAGTATTGTGAAGAACAACTGTGACCAGTTCAAAGAAAAAAGGCTGTCAATGCTCAACACGCCCACAACAGTTAATCTGCCTTTAGACGATTAACAGCTCCTGAAATAGGATTGAGACTCTGGACCACTCCAGACTTCCTAGAGCATCGGCAGCATTCATTTATCACACTATGGACTGGCAATATCCAAGGTGCATACAACATACCACATAATCTCAAAGTGCTGTGAGAAGATTAAGAAAAGTATTTACTGCGATAGGAAGGAGCTCAACGCTGGCTAAAACACACCACAATTTACACCTTAATCCAGAGAGGATTAAACCAATTTAAATCTACTGGTCACCATCCACTGTTATATATTCAGTCTGGACACGCAAGTATTACCTCTCGTTTTACGATCAGATGGTTTGATGAACCACATTTCTCCAGTATTGGTCTCTTTTCTTCATTTTTCTTCCAGTTAAAGCAACAATAGGGTTTTAAAATCATTCTGTTGGCATACAAAGCTCTCAATGATAATGCTCTAGTACAGTATATGTTAAAGAACTGTCCCAGGCTGCTCATTTAGTGGATGTTTACAAAAATATTTACTGTAAAAGTCAAACAGGAAAGTGTTCAGCTACTGTATCAGGCTCCTCGCCAAAGGACGCCATTACTCTCTCCACTGAACACTCACTTATTACAGCAGCAAAAAGATACAATTAAAAAATATAGGTTACTCTATGCAGAAAGGAAAAACTGATATGTAAATAGATATACTGTTGTACCTTGGAGTCGCAAGACACTGGCAAGGGCGTCGCCAGATGTCTTCAAGAAACTAAGAATATTCTTTAACAACTACACCTATTTTCATCACTTTTTCTTCTCATGTTTTTGCTCAATTTAATGCATTTTTGCTACTCTACTCTCATTTCTGCCACTTTATCAAATTTCAACGCCTTTTCTGCACATTTTTTTTCCATTTTGAAGACATTCCACTCCTTCTTCCACCTAATGTTGCATATGTCGACCCATTATTGTCACTTTTAACCTCTTTTCACCATTTTCATGCTTATTTTTTGCCAATTTAACCCCATTTATGATTTGTCGTGTCCATTATTTGTCGGTATAAATTGTTCCTACTACTTGTTCCAATATTGACACTTTGAACCCTTTTTATGTCAATTTTTGGCCAATCTTATTTGCAACTTTTAACCAATTTCTGTGGTTTTTTAAATCCAATTTCACCACCTTTTCCACCACTTTTGGTCACATTTAACCCATTTTATTTCTGATTAAAACAAGGATTTACATCTTTAAGATGACTATATACCATGGCACAAATAATAACGTTGGACTGCCTTGTGTGTGAAATGCACTATACAAATAAATGTGCCTTATATGCAGCATATGTGACAGGATCAGCAGGGCTCACTTTGTAGCTTACGCAGTCATCACGAACGGAAATGCACTTATAAGACTATTTGTGTTCGGACAAATTGGCAAACACATTAATCCTTTTAACACAGAGATTCTATCGTTCCAAGGACACAGAAAACATCCACCTTTTTTTTCTTAATTAACAAATATTAACTACAATTGTTTGATTTAAGTCTTGCTGCAGTGTGAATTACTGAGGTAGATTTTTTTAACCGGTTTCTGACAACAAGGATCAGAGAAATCAAATATTGGTCATTTTTGGCTGCTGAATGTGGATCATGAACTTCCTCTGCTGTCCGACCCATGAGACGATTTAATCCATTCATCCACTCAGTGGATCTTCTTATCCTGATCTGTATTGTGGGACTCTGGAGCCCAACGTAGCTTAGCGGTTTGCATTAAGAGCACGTCATCAATCACAGAATAACCAGGTTAATGCAAGACCAAAAGCACACACCAAGGTTCTCAGTTTCTTATTAACCTTTCTACTTCTAGTTAGCTGGAGCTACACATTTCATAAACAAGGTCAAGATCTGGTAGACTCAAGACATCAAAAAGAACAATATGGGCTATCCTTTTATCTCCAAAGGCAAATGTATTTGTATAACACATTTCACAAGGCAATTCAATGTGCTCTGCTGACAGTTTGTTCCACTTCTTTGCAGCATAACAACTAAAAGCGGCATCATCATGTTTGTTGTGAACTCTGGGCTCCACTATCTGACCTGTGTCCATAGATCTGAGAGACCTTCTGGATTATTACTGAAGTAAACTTCCAAGTTTCCCAAGATGCATTTGAAACCTACAAAACCTGAGTCACACTGAGACTAAATATCTCTGTTGATTCTCCACTTTTGAAAGTTCTGAAAACGTATTAAGTGAACAAGTAGAATATCAACATGTGCTCATTTGAACCATACGTCACGTACTGTACACACTTTTCATTCTGACATTTTGGAGATTTTCAGAGACCCTCCATTGTGCTACTGGCTAAAATTCTGGTTAACTTCAAAACAAGAGCCCCATTTACAAAATATTAAAAAAAAAAAAAACTAATGGAAAACAAGAATAGATGCTTTTATTTTGAAAAGGGGATGTTTGATTTCTATCTTAAAGCTGGTGCCATGACAATTTTACGTTCCGCTCGCAATGCATCATGGGTTAAGTATGACTAGTATGGCCACCATGCACCATATAGTATACATCTGGGTATTTCTCGGGTACGCAAATATTTTCATACTATCAAACGTGAACGCACTACAAACTAACTGAATGTCAAAGTTAGTACGAGTAATATGTTAGTATGTGATGTTAAACACAGCCTTAGCATCATGTAGCCTTTCAAAACCTAATACATGCTTTCAAGTAAAAACATTTAAATAAAATAGTCATAGATAGTTTTAAAATTATGTTTATTTATCTATTAATACTAATTAAATTCTGACATTTGGAAAAATCTGAAAAATGTCTTTATTTGTTCATACTTCCATCTGTGAGAAATACATAAGTTTTGTAGAAGTTATAGAAAATACTTTACAACATGGGATGTGGTTTGAAAGGGTTAAAAATATTTACAAGCCCGAGATTTCAATGGAATGATTTCCATGGTATTGACTGACATGACAATTGTTTGAAAAATGTGAATCACATGAGAACATCCTCCTGAGGATGCATGTATAGAGTGGTTTGGTGGTCATTTGTAAACTTGTGGGAAATATCATGCTTTAAGGCTGACGATACGTACACGGTGGTTATTGCACAGCTTCCTGTTTTGTGTTGCAGCGTCAAACTTCAACAACAAAGTAAAAAACACTACTGGGAACAACCCAGTTATTTCTGTACGTGTCAAACGTCTTGCAAAAACATCGTAAGGGTCCTCGGGTCGATGTATTCCAGCCCATCGTCTTCCTGGTCGTAGAGGAACTGTCTGAGGACGTTGTAAACGATCTCCCTGCACACTATAAACTTTCCTATTGATTCCTTTTCTTCCTCAGGCAGCACAAACATCAGCCTGTAGTCAGTAACGTCTGAACCGTTCCTGCCAGTCAAAAGTTCAGAATAAAACAATTCAGTGATTGCACTATACATAAAATGGAATTGACAACTGATGAGTATTTACCTGAAAGCAGTTATCTCAGCTCTGGAGAAGTATCGGCCCAGGGCGTTAGAAGAGCTGTAGACGTCAGAAAGCTGCAGAGGTACGACAAGTTGACACACGCAAGAAGAGTGAGGCTACCCTTAACTCAGCGTCTCATAAGAAGTATGTCGATTGCAACGTTTCACTTCCTGCCACAAATTCTTTAGTGGAATGAGGTCACTTTTACCATTTTTTTTTACCATTGATTTAACACCTGCATGCATTTGGCCACATTGCTTCAGGGCATTGTGGTTGATTTTTATCTTTCTGCATTCCTGGCAATGTTCCACCCATTACTGAAACCTTCCACAGACAAGTGACTGAAGATCACCTGAGTGCAGTAAACACGTCTCAGTCTAGAACCACCTCTAATAACACTAAGTTCAACTGGTGCAAACAGATAAAAGATTAAACATTTATTTAATTGTAGTAGTGTTCTGCTTCTTAGTCTTCATTATTATTTTAAATATTATAAGGTTTTGTGTTCGTGTTCATGTTCTTCTTTCATATATCAGACGATTTATTGGTCATCGACCCATTAATCGGTATCAGCCGATTGTACGGCTTTTTAAATCAGAACTACGTAACTTGCGCTCAGAGCTCCCCCTAAAGGTCCCTTTTGGTTATATATATTATATAAGATATATAATATATAATATATATTGTTTGTTTGGTTTTTTTTGTCTCTATTGTCCCTACTATTTTATCTGTTTTCTAAGCTAAGCCCTTCACTACTGACATTTTGGTACATTTTTACATCGTTTTAATTAGAATACAAAAACAACCATTAGAAAATGTGACGGTGTACCTAACCTTTTTCTGAAGGTCTGCAGTGAGGTTTTGACTTTCATTGGATGAAAGATTATACAAGTCTTCTGTCGGGACCATGTTTGGCATCTGGAAACTTCCATTAAAATAGCGAGGAAATTTAAAAAGTGACGAGTCAAACTCATCATCCACGTCTTTATGGATCACTGCTCCAAAACAGATAAAAAAAAAAACAAAAAAAAGAAAGTATCTTATCAACTCAACTTCTGTAATATGGTGCTATATAAATTGTAAATTGCTTTAGATGTTGGTTAATCTGAAGCATTACCTGTGCACAGAGCCAGAGAAATCATAATCACAGCAACCATAACAAGCAGGATGAAGATGATGATCTTCCACAGTTGGACTTTCCAAAAGACGACCTCAGTGAGTTCCTTCTTTATCCTGCACACTGCACTGGACTATAACACAAGTTCAATTTCAATTTATTTGCCATTTATGATGAAAAGAATCCACATTGGAATATTTGTGCAATAATACACAGGTATGCACCAGAGACAGCAACAACAAATACCAAAATAGACAAAATAATATGAACAAAGTAAAAGTTCAAAGGGAAACATTTGACACTATGAAGCAAGGTAATAAAAACACACATAAAGCCTACTTAAAACCATACAACAATGAAGCAATACAACAATAAAAGTGCTTTGTTCAGCCTGATAATAACTTGTGGGAAGAAGCTGTTAACGTGGCGAGATGTCCGACATCTCAACGAACGATATCTTCTCCCGGAGGGAAGGAGCTGGAACATGGCTTTCCCAGGGTGGCCAGTACCAGAAGAGTCATTATTAGATTTAGTCTAATGAAAATAGCAGATAAACACACTTACACAACTTACTGGTACTGATAGCAGCGCGTCACCGGCTGTCGCTCCAGGATCTCCATTTGCTGCACGATCCGCGTTCCGTGCCTGATAGAAAATCAATATTTAGCAAAGTGTCCAAAAAAAAAAAAAAAAAAAAAACTACTGTGAGCAAACAAAGGAACTACTGCAAACACCTTATAAACAGGTTTAATAAATAAGGTACAACAGCAGGTAGTTGCAGAACAAGTTAAACTTTTCTCACCCTGTTAAAATAGTCGCATATGCGAGTAGGTTTTTAGTGTGTGCGAGTGAAAATTTTATCTGGTATGGGTGTAAGGGTGACATTATTTTGGACGGAGCGGCTCTGCGTTTTGTCATGTCCCACAGAGACTTTAATCTTTCAGAATTCAGATTGTCATTGTACAAAATATTCTGTGGGTCTTTAAAAATTAGTCAAAATGCTCCAAAACGTCTGGCACTGATGGGGTAGAAATTTGGAAAATGGCTGGCACTGTATGAGTTGATGACATCCAGTAGTGATGTAACGATTCACTCAACTCCTGATACGATTCGATTCACGATACTGGGTTCACGATACGATTCTCTCACAATTTATTTTACAAAATGGGACTGTAGACAAATGACTGAAAAATATTCCTTTATTTTTTTTGGGAAAAAACTAGAAAATACTGTACTATTTTCCTTTTATTTTTCATTGTCAAAAGAATCCCTTGATAAACTTTTCAAAACAATGCAATTTAACTAAAAATAAATCCTGAATGAAATAAATAAAAGAATAATACAAATGAAGAAGAATTCTATTCATTTAAATTCTGGTTCTATAGTAAACAATGCAAAACTGCATAATAGTTCTTTTTCTTTTTAAAAGTGCAACTGAAAATGTATTTTGTGCCTTAACAATTGGACTTTAAAAGAAACAGTCATTGTACTGTATTTACATAAGATATTTGTTTTGACCAGCAGAGGGCGCTGGTAACCCAGTGGTCGGTTGGCATGCAGATATTCTGGCAGTGAAGAAGAGATGCTATGTGCTAGCAGACAGAGCTAATAGAAAAAAAACGTGACTTTTACAGACATTCACATAATATTACAGATAATCTTTTGGTGCTAAAGGGGTAAGGAATCATTAATGAACATGTTTAAGAGTAGTAGGCGGCCAGAAAGAGAGTAGCAGGAGATTCCGCCCGCTACCTAAGCTTCTGGACAAGAGAAGGATAAATAGATAGTGCCCTCTGCTGTTTAAAAAAAGTACGGCGATTCAATTTTCAGAATATCGATATTAACCGTGATACCTATGAATCGATTTTTAACTGCCTTACGATTAATCGTTACATCCCTACTCACTGATATTGCTAAGATGTTTAATTCGACTGATTTATCAGTATCGGCCGATTTAACGGCTTTTTAAGCCCCCAAATTTGAGATGTATCCTTGTAAAGCCCCATGAGATGCAACATCTTGTTTTCGAGGGGGACAAGAACATATTACATTTCACATATAGCAGATTACAAAACACAAAACAACCAATACTGACAAAAAGATAATTTCGGCCCCGAAAACCCTGAATTGGTCGAGCTCAAACACATACAAGCTTTAACGTCAGTCTTAAGAGGAAATTACGGATAATTCCTGTTTTTTTCATACCTGTTCTGGTGCATAGGGTTCAGCTGCCAAATCCCCATTGCCGTTGCTCACCTGACACAAATTAAAACAAACAAAGGAAAAACAAGGTTTAGAGTTGTTTAAATACCAGGCGGGACAACGTTCTCATTCACAGCGAGCTGGAAAATCACACTGTGAAGTAGTTGTACTGAGATTATTGTTATCAGTTTAGTACAAATAGCAGATGAACACACTTTAAATGACACAACTTACATGTACTGATAGCAGCGCGTCACAGTCTGTCTCTGCAGGATCTCTGTTTGCTGAACGATCCCCATTCCGTGCCTGAGAGAAAATCAATATTTAGCAACGTGTCAAAAAAAAACTACTGTGAGCAAACAAAGGAACTACTGCAAACACCTTATACACAGGTTTAATAAATTAGGTACAAAAGTAGTTGCAGAACGAGTTAAACTTTTCTCACCCTGGTAAACAAAAACACACACACAATAAATCTATTACACGTAAAACGTCACGCAGCATGTGTAGTACATGTGTATATTGTTGGTCATATAAAGCAGTGGTTCTGTCAGCAAAACAATGGTCCATTGCTCTATGAATCTGTGACAACACATTTATGTATTAATCTGAATAATATCCACGACAGCAAGTTTATTATTAATTGTGCCATAGTATTTAGTCGTCATAAAGATGTAAATCCTTGTTTTAATCAGAAATAAAATGGGTTAAAAATGGTGGGAAAGGTGGTGAAATGGGATTTTTAAAAACACAGAAATTGGTTAAATTAAAGTGGATAAAAACAAACATAAAAAGTGGTCAAAATGAAAGGGTGTGGGGGGTAAAGTCATCTAAAAAGTAGTAATATTTCATTTAAATTGGCAAATATTGAGCATGACAAATGGTGAATGTGGTTAAATTGGCAAAAAAAAAAAAAAAAGCACGAAATACGGTAAAAAAAAAATAATTAAAAAGAGGTTAACAGTGACAATAATGGGTCAACATACGAAACATTAGGTGGGAAAAATGGTGGAAAGGGTTTATAAGTGCTGAAAATGTCTTGAAATTGGAAAAAGAATGTGCAGAAAAGGCATCAAAATGTGATGGAGGAGTGGCAGAAATAGGAGGAATGTAGCAAAAATATGGCAAAAAAAGTGATGAAAATATTTTCAAATATGGCAAGTTTGGTGATTTCCTCTTATCATTGTCAGTATTTATCTTGACATGATGACAAGTGAGTTCTATCTTCTCTGTAACTGCATGTCACTGCCTTTGTCTTGCTCTCAGCCTTGGGGCGTTTAGGTCATGTTACAAAAAGGCCTTTTTTAATAAAATATTTATTTCGCAGCATGTTAAAGTGTTAGTTAAGGATCTAACATGCGTGTATGTGTACTGTACATGTTCATATCTCTCTCGTTTGCTTGCAAAAAAACGATTAGATGACAAGTTACAAAACAACACACAACCAACATCTGTTGTAAAGTCAAAGGAATGTTTAGGGAAGCTTCATTTTAACAAGCCCACTACAGAGACTCACTCACACATGCTGTCTCTTAGAGCAGGGGTTCTCAACCTTGGGGTCAGGACCCCATTTGGGATTGCCAGATGCCTACAAAAAAATATATTTTTTTCTTTTACAATTTGAGCCCATTTTTGCTTATTTTTTTTTTTTTACAATTTTTCTGCAACTACACCAAACTTGCCATATTTTAACATATTTTCATCTTTTTTTTTGACACATTTTCAACCTTTTAATTAAATTATGCTACATTACTCCCATTTCGGCCACTTCTCTATTGAGCACATTTTCGACACTTATTAACCCTTTCCACCACTTTTCCACCGAATGTGACATATATTGACCTATTTTTGTCACTTTTAACCTATTTTCACATGCTTATTTTTGCCAATTAAACCACATTCACGATTTGTCATGCCCATTATTTGCCAGTTTAAACTAATTGTTCCAATATTGACACTTTTGCCACGTTTTTGCCCACTCTAATTTCCCATTTTACCACCGTTTCCACCATTTTTGGTCACTTTCAAGCTCAACCTCATTTTACTTCCGATTAAAACGACGACTTTAAGATGATTATAAACTATGGTGCAAATAATAATAAACTTCCTGGATAACAGTGAATAATATTCAGATAAATAAATAAATGTGGTTATCACAGTTAATAGAACAATGGACCATCATTTTGGGTTAGTTTGTATTTATATCACCCTTTTGAGAAAAAGTAGTTTTTGGTCCATATTGCCCTGCCCTAGTACACACCAATACAATGACAGTGAGGCATTTTGTGTGACAGAAACACAAACATGAACTACATGAGAAAACTCAATGACTAATCAGTCTGGATGAAACACAATGGACAGAGAAAAGTTGCTCAAACAGGATGGAATGATATTGAATTTGTGCCAAAATAAGAAAAAACTGTTTTCAACTCATGTGACAAGGAATGGCAACTGTTTATATTTTATTCTTTTAGATTTTTACTTTTGTATTCTATTTTACTGTAATTGTAGAAAACTGTGCAGACTGTAAATACTAAGAATGGGTCTATTATCGCAAATCAATTTGCAATGGAAACACCGTTGTGTAAAGCTCACCAAAGACAAGCCTGTTGTCCTTTGAAAGTTAATGTATTATATGCATTAAGTGCTGAAAATAAGAGGTGAAATTAGCAAAGTGAAACAGGACACAAGATAAAAGTTAGGCAAGACATAACGCAAAACTTAGATTAAATAAATCTTAACTAAGATCAAGCCGCTAGAATAGAATTCAATAGAATGGAATCCTTTTATTGTCATTATACACAAAGTGCAACAAAATTAAGAGAAAACTCTAGTAGGACAAGATACAAAAAAAAAAAAAAAAAAAAGATAGATAAGTGTATTTAAAAAAATTCAAGGACTTGTTTAAAATTACAAATAACAAATATTAGATGTAATTTTTTAAAATGTGCATTTTGTGTCTTAGCTGAAGTTAAGATAATTTTAACTACAGTGTACAATGGAATATTTTCTGTAAGATAAAAATTAAAAAAATACATTTCTTAAAGTTAAATTATTACTGTTTTTGTTTATTTGGATGACATTTTTAACAAACGCACAAATCTAACAAAGAAAAGTAAATATCTGGCTGCACCATTAAAACATTCCATTCCCTACACCAGACGGAGGCGACTTTTAGGGAGTGGCTGTCAATACATATCCATATACCGATATTTTATCCGTACGCAACGCCCCTCATTGGCCAGTTTAGGACACGTGATAGGTAGGTAGATAACCCTAATCCTAACCCTAACCTACTTCACGGACAAAACCTAACCCTAACTGTAACCCTGACTAGGCCTGGATCGATAAATCAATTAACAGACGGTAAATAAAATGAACTCGGTAAGTATGCCGGCCTCGGTATATTGCCATATTCATGTGTATTTGGAGGCGCGCCCGTCGGCTGCAGAGGCTTGTGTTAGCAACGGATATTAAACAGAAGATAACTCAGTCAGTTCTAATAATTTCTCAGTAAACCTGCAGCGTAATTACTCTAAACTAGTACTCCACCGCAAGGCAATCTTACATTTAGGTAAATCAAACAGTTATAGTCCGGTAGATGCGGCAACTCTGGACCTACTACGTTGCTTCGGAAGTTTTTTATTTTCTCCGTCTTTGGCCTCCAAACAGGCTGGATGACAAGGGGGTTCACCCTCAGCACCTGAGCATGTTTGTTCTATAGCAGAATGAACGGGGTAACCTAGAAACTATTTGGTCAATTCTGTATGGTTTAACATTGAATAAAAACGGAACAGAATGAAACGGGGAGGGGGGGCCGCTAGCATTTTTGTTGTTATCGTTGATCGGCAATAATTTGTGGGACAATATATCGTCCAGCAAAATCTGTTATCGGCCCAGGCCTAACCCTAACCTAACCTACGTTACAGACTAACCCTAACCCTTAACTATGTTACGGACTAACCCTAACCCTTAACTATGTTACGGACTAACCCAAACCCTTAACTATGTTACGGACTAACCCTAACCCTTAACTATGTTATGGACTAACTAACCGTAACTGCACGGAATGGTCGGAATGACTTCCGGTAACGTCATCTTTCGTACGGATAGAATGCTTGTATATAGATACGTATTACGTACTAGGAGACACTTCCCAACTTTTATCAAAGTGGGGCCTCAAAAATGTGTTTGTTTGATCAGAGGGTCACATGATCAACATTCATGTCAGCATTTAGAATAATGAGCAATCTGAGCATTAAGACAGGAAAGAAAAGAGTTTTTTTTAGTCATTTTGTATATTTTTCTCTCATTCTGTGTCTGTTTGTTGTTGTCTCGATTGTTGTGAGGCATTTTGTGAATTTCTGTTGTCCTTTTGTGTATTTTTCCAATAAAATATATGTTTTTTGGAGTCATATTGTGTATTTGTGTTGTCATGAGTTTTTTGGAGTATTTAAGTGTATTTCTGTTGTCATTTTGCTTGTTTATTAGTACTGTGGGTGTGCAGAGTAATTTTTTGTGTTTTTCTTGTCTTTTGTTGTCATTTTGTATATTTTTCTGAGTAACTTTGTGTATTACTGTTGTCGTTTTGTTCATTTTTGTAGTTGTTTTGTGTGTTTTTGGAGCATTTTCTGTGTTTTTATCTTGTCTTTTACTGTACAATGTTGTAATTTTTTGTGTGTTTTTTTAAATGTGTTCTTGCTCTTGTTTTGTGTATTTTTCAGTAATTTTGTACATTTACTTTGGGGGCCGCATAAAATTAGACCGAGGGCTGAATGTGCCACCAGTTGCCTATGTCTGCCTTATACACACCATGAGGCAAATTAAATTAACTTTAAAATTATGAAGTACATTTTTTCATTAGAAATGACAAAATATCATTTCTATTTATTAATTTATTATGAATTAATTAATTAATGTGAATTGTTTGGATTTAAATGTTCAAGTCTATTTCTGTCCATGTCTAACTGAAGTGTTAAAATAACCAAAATATTATAATGAGATCAATTATGACACGAATTATTAACAGTTAAGAACAAATAAACAAATAAATACATTTATGTCAGTCCTTTTTATATATATTTTGTTGGGTGGGTGTGTTTTTTTGGGTGTGTGTGTGTGTTTGTTTTCAAATGTTTGAAGTGTACAGTAGTAGTTCCCACACCTTTTCATTAAAACGTATTAATGACAGGTGTTTGAACACTGAGTTGTGATAAATAAACTCACCGGTTCTTTAGCGGCTCCATTAGATTCCATGACTGAGCTCCGTGTCAGCTCCGTGTCCATGTTTATGTCCCACGAACACCAACCCGGAAATATATTCTGGAACTTTAACTGTTTTTTTAGCCGACGCGGGTGTGCACGCGGGGCCGGGTAGTGGTCACGGGTTCAATAGGACACCAGCTGGTGATACCATAGCAACAGCACGAGCACGGGTCACTGCTGACAATCCGCGGGAAAACCTCCCTAAAAGTCACTGACAGCAGCGGAAACAAGCTAACTAGCTGGTCGTGCAGGTTGCCAGATAAGTGCTCAAGGTGTGACTTTAAGGAAGCGGTGTTAAAAAAATAATAATCAATAAATAAGGTGGAGGCGGTCACCAACATAGGGCCCGCGGGCACCTGGGAGCCCGTAGGGACCATGTGAGGGGCCCTCAGGAGCTCTAATCATCACAAAGATAAATACGGGTGACGGATGTATAGTCAGAATTTGTATTTTTTATTTTTTTCACTAAAACAATGTGTTCAATTTAGGGATGTCCTGATACAACTCTTTCACTTCCGTTACGATATTGCAGCCTTGACTAATGGTCGATACTGTACAATATCAGCACAGATCATACATACTTTTATTTATTTTATTTTTTGTCGTGTGGAATGTTAGAAAAGGTTTGATCAAGTGATGTTCCTCAAACAGAGAACAATAATAATAAAAATAATTCAAGTTTACTTAAGTTATTTTTTTAAGTATAAGGTGGGAACAACTGAGGGCGGGGACAAAAACAGCAAAAACTTATCAAAGCGATATCGGAGATTTTAGATGCAGTCGAATAAAATCTGATATTCGTTTTCTGGCTGATATCGGACTGATATCCGATATCAATATCGGATCGGGACACCCCTAGTTCAATTGTTGCCTGTATCTTGTTAAAGATGCTGCTGATTTGGTGTTTGGATTGTGGTAACAGTGTTGTTTTAAATAAATAAAAAGAGGATTTTTTTTTTTTTTTTTTTTTAAATAAAATATTACAAACTTGTTGAAATGTTCAAGTTACATGTTTTGTTTTTTTTGTGATTGGGTAAAACATTGTTAGTGTCTATTAAAATAGGAACATGATGATCCCGTGTGAAATGTATTAAAACGATTGCATAAATTTAGAAAAAATAGCTCACAGTTTCGGAAAGGTTGGCACCACTGAGGTACCAAGTTTTCCCTTTTGAAAGGGAAAACGGACACAAAAATTCCCTTTGGAAAAATAACAAAAAAACAACCATTATTTTTTTTACTTTAACTCTGGGAATACTTGCATATTTAGTCAGGGTAGGATATTTCCAACTCAGTAGGAATATAAAAAATAAATAAATAAAGTAATGAACAATAACAAATAGCAATAACAATAAAAAAGATTTAAAAAAAATTGCAGAAAGTGTCAAAACCATATCATATCATGACATTCTTCAAAAAATATCTGCACTTTTTTTCTTTTTAATTGCGATATATTGTCGCACTAAATATTGTCCCCACCTTTAATAAATAGATGTGGTAACTTACTTTGGTCGAATTTTTTTTTTTTAAACAATATATGTATTAAAAAAAAATCAATGTATTGACTTTTCTTCTTATCTAAAGCAGTGTCTCAATAAACTTTAATTCTGGCAGACAAAGTGATAATTGATTTATTAAGAAGTTGTTTAGATTAATTGTTATTCGTACATTTAAAAAAAAAAAAAAAAGTGTTTAAATTAGTTAAAATATGATAAGATGTAATCACTGAATTGGAAATTGTACATCGTCCATTCCCTGAATGGATCTGATGGACGATGTCAAAAGAAAGAAGGAGTTTGATTTTGGAGATGATCTGGCAGATATTTTAGATACAGTATCAGAAACTAGTTATGGAGCACAATAATGTGGATGTTTGGCTGGTTCTACAGCACCACCTACTGGAGACTCTGTGCCTCTTGTTTTTGTGGTTGTTTTATGTATTTTTGTTCTTGTGTGAGTTTTATGCGTTTTCTGCAGTCATTTAACATATTTTTTATTACGTTTTTGTTTATAATTCTATATATTTTTGTGTGTTTTTGGTAGGGGTGAGTATTGGCAAGGATGTTGCTATACGTATCACGATACTTGGGTCACGATACGATATTACGACATATTGCGATATTTTTCCCAGTTAATATCAAAATTTAATGTAGAGATGAAAAATCAAGTTGCTGTTTATGTTCATTAGAAGATATTGATCATTCAGAGGACAAATTGAGTCAAAACTATTTGCTTCAAAACATCCTATTTGTTATTATTATTATATCTATGGCGCCATCTACAGTAGTGGAGATGCGGAAGTGGCACAATTTTTAAGGTTTTTATGGTGGAACAGGAGCTGGTCAACATGTCCAGTAGTTAGGGTGCTGCGCTGAGACGTAACAATGTCTCCAGCAGTAAAAATAAAAAAAACACGTCCACAAAAATGTGAAAAATACAATGAGAAAAATATTGATTAAATATTAAAAAAAGAAGATACAAAATCGATTTTTTTGCACCCAAAAAATATTGTAAAATAGATTTTTTTACACCCCTGGTTTTTGGAGTCATTTTTGGGGTATTTTTTTGTATGTTTTATTTAGCCAATGTGTGTATTTTCCTTGGGTGGGCTGCACAATACTAAACCGAGGACCGCATGTGGTACATTAGGTATAGTTTGGAAGTTAAAAAATAAGGTTTTTAACCACCATTTGTCCTTGTAGTGAATGAAAAGTTGTTGGATTTTCACCTTTATTTCAGTTTCTTCTCTTCCTTTATTAGTTTTTTGGTCATTTTTGACTGCATAATAAATTGTACACTTTCTTTTTTTTTTAAAACAGGATAAAACAAAACTGTTTATTAAACAATTTTGTGCATGATTTCTGAGGACCTGACTTGGGTTATTTGTAGCACATAACACAAAAGCAGCAAAATTGGCCAATATTTAATAAAACAACGTGATACAGTTGACATTTTGTTTCCGCTTAAAAATGATCCAGCAGAATGTGTAACATTTTTTACATCTGCTGATATCTATATATATATATATATATAGAGAGAGAGAGAGAGAGAGAGAGAGAGAGAGAGAGAGAGAGAGAGAGAGAGAGAGAGAGAGAGAATCACAAAAGATGTTTTTTGTTTTGTATAGATTTGAAATAAAGAAATGCACTCTTGTAAATCTGGATTTCGAGTTTTTCTTATTAAAAATGTCTTAGTAAAAATGTCTAATAATTATTTTATTTTTTTGGTATCAACAGTATTCCAAAAAAAACTAAAAAAAAGTGTAAAATCATTATGGCAAGTCATAATTATGAGATAGTAAAGTCATAACGAGGCAAGACCTGTATTCGTAAGGCAATTATGTATTTGGCAATTGAAAAAATGACAGCCCGTAACTGGATTTGTTGACAAGTTTGTTCTTTTTACTAATTAAATTGAAAGTAATAATGCATTAAAAACAGAAGACTGACCTTGACCTTAAACATGACCTTGAGCAAAGGTTAAAGTCACACATTGAAAGGAAATGTTGCTCAATGGTACCAGTCTGAGCACTGTATCTTAATGTGTGGCCAAGTTATAGAGAAAAAAAATACTCCACTTGAGATGAGCTTTTCATAAATGTAAGCATCAAACTTGTACAATAAATATTCAAAGAGATATGGAAAATGTTGGTTTTTGACAGTTGACGTGACCTTGACCTTGACATTTTGGCTCCAAAAAAGGTCGACTGCACATCCTTCACGTTGTCCTCATGAGATGACACGTGTCATTAGTGCTGCATTAATAGACTCGGAGGAGTTACACGACAAAGAAAAATAATAAGAACTCCAACCAGAACAATGTATTTAGCAATTTTCAATTACCAAATACAATTATGAGACAATTTGCAAAGAAACATACAAAAATGTGACAATATAATTTTGCAAAAAAAAAGACTTATTTATGTACTTCTACTACTGTATACACTATTTATCATGTGTGGAATTCTAAGAACTGAATAAACATCCAAAATATGTGTTTTGAATTAATTATTATTCAAAGTGTAATTAAGAATGTAACAGTCAGTGTCGGTAGACTGCTGCAAATGCTCAGTTTATATATCATAATTATGACTTTACTAACTCATAATTATGACTTTCTATATTTTTAGAAGCAAAAATGTGCTTCAATAACAGTAATGCTTTTCCATTAGCAAATAAAGAGATGCTCCAGTGTTTCTTTACACAGCCAGGGGGCAGCAGAGGGCCATTAAAACCAGGTGAATAAACAGTTCTTATTGATATTTTTCACATTCTATCATTTTCTTCTCGTGGGCCATCCTGAGGGACATCCTCCTCTTCCTCAACTTGATTTGAAAGTTGCTTGTCTTCGTCCACAGCTTCTTCTTCTTCTTCTTCTTCTTTCTCGTGGCCTGAGTGGAGGTTTGGCGTCCCTCCGTTGGTGTTCTCACAGTTCCTATCTTTCTCGTTATCTCCTGTGGAACCACTCAGCGGTTCATCCTCCTCTTCCTGAGCTGGACTGTGGAACACTTCACTTTTCTTTGTGATGGACAGTTCAGACTGAGACAAGTCACTCCCGGACATTTCTGCTTCCTCTCCGACCGACTTCCTGTGCTGTCTCGTCGGTGGACGCCTCTTAAATGACAGCCGAGCTCGAGTCTGTGTGGAAAAGATAATAACAGTATTTATTTATGTTATTCTTGACGCATGAAAATCTACAGAAATGATCTTGAGTCCAGGATTGGATGTTTATTTTTTCATCTTTTAGCAGAATTACGCCATACGTATTTGATGGATTTTTAAAACATTTTAACCCTAGAACACTATCAATAGGTGAATATGTTTTTATAAAGAGCTTTACACTTTACAATGACAGTACAGATGATAAACAGAAAAGAGTACATGTAATAAATGAAAGTTTTGCTGTTAAATATAGTTAAAAGCATGTCTGTATGTAGGGTATATAAGCCACCGACCCTATTAAAGCAATAGGTAGTGACAATATTATTTCAATTAGAACCTAGGTTCTCAAAGTGGGGTACAGGTACTCCCAGGGGTACACAAATTGTCATAGGGGGTACATAAATAAATGGTTTCAGATCATTATTCTTTCTTTTTTTTATTTAATTAAATATATATTGTTCCTCAACAGGATAGAGAAAAATTATCAAAATATGAATTTTGGTCCAAGTAGCCCAATATTTACCCAATCGAAAAATACCGTTTTTTTATTCCTCTCTCCTCCTTTGTGTGTCTGTGTGACTATACCTTCACCAGGGACGCCTCAAATACCCCAGAAATGATTGGAGCAAAAAACCAAGTTTACGGTGTCTTTCTTTTTTTTAGAATTTTTTGTTCTTACATTTTTAATTTTTCCGAAATTTTGGTTAATATTTTTACAATCCACCCATGGTGGTAGTTATTTTCATTTTGTTAGGCATGGCATTGTTGGAAAATAAAAGAACACAACTCTAATTTCTCATGTATTGTCATATTTTGATGATAATTCCTTTTTATTTGGTATAATAAATCAGGTAAAAATCACCCAGCGTTAGGGATGGTGTTACTAGTTTTAGCGATAATGTTCTAGGGTTAACCAAAGATAGACTTTATGCCATGGATGATTCCATTAGAAAATGTATATATATATAAAATTAAGAATAATTAAGTAACACATGTTACCAGGATCACTGAACCAATATTTGGCAAAGAGGAGATTCTGCACTCAGTGAAGGTTTGTTCTCATAATTAAAATGTAAATGATTAGTTTTGGATTCAAACATACTGTTTATACGGTTTACAGATTTTTATCTAACATCTTTGCGTGATACTCCCCAACCGTAATTGCACCTGGGATCTCTAACTAGGCTAAAGGGATTAGAACCTTAATCCCCTTCTTGCAGCAGCACAAATGCACTGGAGGAGCATCTTGGCCCTGGATTATCTGTGGAAGTGCTTAGTGAGGAGAAGCAGAACACCCAGTGAGAAGCACGTCATCAGAGACATGTGCTCAGGATGTGACATCATCAAACTCTCCACGAATAGCACGAAAAAACAAGGGTGCATGTACCCCTGGGGTACAGGAGCACATTACAGGGGGTACTCGAAAATATTTAAAAATAAACTGGGAAATGTTCCTATAGTCCCTTTTTAGGCTTCACCGCATACTTTTATTGATACAGCTCAATAAAAAACTATATTTTCTTGTACTTTATTGAAATAGGATTATTTAATGCTGTAGAGTTAAGAACTGAACAGTTAAGGGTTTAGGACAGCGCACTTTTCCACAAATGAAAAAGCATATGTAACAAGAATATTTGCATTTTCTGAAGAAAATGCAAGTGAGGATGCAGGTCCGTCGCACTGCATTAGCTTAGCAATAGCATTAGCATTAGCTAACATTAACTAGCATCAGAATTAGCACTAGCATAACAATAGCAATAACCTAGCAATGGCATTAACCTAGCAATAGCAATGACCTAGCATTAACATTGATCTAGCTTTAGCATAAATTAGCATAAGCATTAAAATTAGCATTAACTAGCATTAGCTTAACATTAGCAATAACCTAGCAGTGGTATTAACCTAGCTTTAGCATTAACATAGCAATAGTAATGACCTAGCATTAACATTGATCTAGCTTTAGCATAAATTAGCATAAGCATTAAAATTAACATTAGCTAGCATTAGTTTAACATTAGCAGTAACCTAGCAGTGGTATTAACCTAGCTTTAGCATTAACCTAGCAATAGCAATGACCTAGCATAAACATTGATCTAGCATTAGCACTGATCTATCATTAGCATGCATTAGCAGTAGAATTAGCATTAGAAATAGCTAGCACTAGAATTAGCATCAGAATTAGCATCAGAATTAGCTAGCATTAGCATTAGCATTAACATTAACATTGACATTAAAATTAACATTAGCATAAACTAGCATTAGCAATAACCTAGCTTTAGCATTAGCCTGGCAAACGCAATGACCTAGCAATAGCATTAACCTAGCAATAGCACTAAAATAGCATTAGTGTTTGCCTAGCACTAGCTTAACATTAGCAATAAGGTTGAAAAGGGTTAAACGTATTAGCTGAACATGTTAAACTAATTCTAGAAAAAATACTTGTGATAAGAGGGGGTACACGTGATTTGACAAAAATGCAAAGGGGGTACACTACATGGGAAAATAAAGATTGGGAACGTAACAATCAGCATTATTTATGCTTACTTTGTTGATGCTCAGGAGGGGGACGCTCTCAGGGGGGGTTTCAAAACTGACGGGATCCTCCTCTTCACTGGGTGTGTGTGAGCGTTGCTGCTGTGTGGGGCTGAGAGGAATCAGGGGGCTCAGGGGGCTCATGGGTGGGGTCGGGGACAAAGGTGATGGATGCAGCTTCACCTCCGGGCTCATAGGTGAAGGCAGGAGGATGTTGGGTGGCAGAGCAAGGTTGGCCTAGAAGAAAGGGGCGGGGGGGGGGGGATGATAAAAGTTAGTGAAGTTCAAAATAAGAGAGAAAGATTGAAAAGGAAATGTGTGAGTTTTGGGGGGTTTCTTCTAAAAAGCCACATAGGGGTTCACTGTTTGGTTATTCAGCTTTAAAACCAAATCAAAATAACAAATAAATGTGTGGTTATTTTTGTTTTCCTGACAAAAACAAAAACAAAAATACAGTAAAAACCAGACAAGCAGCATCGTGTGTCAGACACAAAATGACTAAAGATGTATTTCAGAAGTTTTCTGGTTCTGCTCATGTTTTTATGCAGTCGGTGAATGTTTCAGCTCATATAAAGCTGCTCACGTTTAAGTTTTATGGTTCAAATAGTATCCAGATTAACAAGTGACTGACTATCGACTGTGAAGAACAACAGATGTTAGAACTTCTACCACACATTTGCAAAAACAAATACAGCTTTTTTGAGGCCCTTAAAAACATTTATTTTGCATGTTTTATTACCGCAGACACGTGTCACTACCCAATCCTTTCACGGGCCTGATACGTTTGGATCTTTTCAACGCATGCGCGAAATGCGTCTACACGCGGTCGACCTATTTTACGGCAGTTTGTGTACTATATAAATGGTTGAAACCCTGCTATTTAAAAATAATTAGAAATGTAGACATGTGTATTATATGTTTTGAGTGAACTCCGATTTATTTTGGTTTTTATTGTATTTTCTGTTTGGTTTTCAATGTTGTGTATTTTGTTTTCATCCATTTTTGTATATATATCGTCTTGCAGTGGTTTTTCCTTTTTTTTAAATGAACAATTAAAAACAACACAAAACAGTCACATATTTACATGTGTACTATTAAAATATTTAACAAACGTCGTGTGATTGGTTTACATTCAAATATCACGTCCCAGGAGCTTTGTCGTAAAGAATGCGAGTAAAGGAAGTGACGTAGTCTACACACATGCTTGAAAGGATCTGAAAGGGTCAGGCACTGACAGTCGTCAACACACGCACAGAGGTTGATCACAAGAAACGAGGAGCACCAGTAGATTCATTACACCACCCCTGGTTCCTTTAATCACATATTGTGTGCATGCTTTTTGTTTTCTGTTTTTTTTAATTTATGTATGTATTAATGACGTTTCAATTCACCAGTTCATCAGTAAAGTGACTTATGCGTTGCCCCTTTTTTTGTCCTGGAGTAAAAGTCTGTGTCCTCTCTGTGTGGTGATCTTACAATATGAAGCTCTCATCCTAGTTTCCCTTAAATATCCAAATATCACACAAACAGAACAAGATTTAATTTGAAATGTATGCATGTCTGATTTTATATTTTTCTGTATTTATTTTTTTGTTTTTCAAGTCAGTAAAACTAAATACCCCCACGTTTATATGTTATTTTAATTTGGTTTTAAAACAGAATAACCAAAGAACACGGATTACGGTGGTTTTCTATTCTCGCTTTGGGTCAGAATTCTTAAATAAATCAGAAAACGCACTAATATCTGCTGCCAACTTCACTACTGGGCATGTCCTTGGGTAACCTTATGATCATAACTGCAATGCTAAAATTCTCAGAGTTCTGATGTAAATGAAGTAAATCCATCAAGTGTGATCTCATGGAAATGCTCCTACCTGCACAGGAGAGAAGAGGAAAAGAGAGAAACGACAGCCTTTTTGTCCCATGTTCTGCCCAACCGTGTGGTTTACTCTAACTAAAGGAACCTGGAGAGCCTGAGTTTGAGCCTGAGCAGAACCTCAGAGGCCCCTGATCCCATTAGCTCATTAATCTGAGCCGCCCCTGGCAACAAGGACTGGCTCCTCCCACTTTTTCTCATGCCTTTTTCTCATTGACACAACATAGACTAAACACTAGGGGGCAGTAATGCATTACTTTTGGACAGATTTGGCTCCTCCTTGTATTATACAAACCTGCAGCTTCTCAATGATGGCAGAGTTCTTGTGCTTCACTTTGGGAGGATTTGGTGAGAGAGGGGATTTCTAGAAGAAAACAGATGAAAGTTACATTTTATTCATCAACCAACTTTTAGGATTTCATTGAATATGGTGCGATTCACATTATGCATGAGTATTAAAATACATCATGACATGCATTAAAATGAAAAGGTTAGTAGAAGAACAGCACTGCTCACGTTTGAGTCTTCATTAATATCCATTTGGTTTTTCAACTTTAAGGAACACGGAGGTTTTCTTCGATATGGCAACTTAAAAACAAAAAAGAGAGAAAGTGTTAGAAAATTATGTACAAGTTCAATCTGAAAAAAAAGTATATTCCAGCCAAACACACTCTATAGATATTAGTATTAAAGATCCTGAAGTGACGTTTACTCAAAGGAAGCCTTGAATAAAAGGAGTTTTTTTTAAAGAAATACAATAGGCTTTATATGTTTGTTACTTCTTCAAAAAGTAAAGTATCTCTGCTTTGAATTAATAAAGCTTGGTTAATCACACTTCATTAAAATCTTACAAATTACCCAACTTTATGTTCTGTACCATTGTAATGTATTAAGGGTGTAAGAAAAAATTGATTTGGCGATATATCGCAATATTACACCGCGCGATTATTGTATCGATCCAAAAAATGTCCAAAGTGATTTTTTTAATCATGTTTTTTAACGAAAAAAAAAAAACAAATTTAACACTAGGTGTCAGTGTACGAAATCAGACCTTGTGAAACTACATTTTAGCAGGAAGTTGGACATACTCGGCACTTTTTTACAGAATAAAAAGCAAAAGTTAAACTTTTTTGAGAAATATAAGTTGACAGTTTGATAAACATACCACTTGGTTTTGATATTTACAGTTAGTTACCATGTACTTGTTGCAAATTTAAATTTAAAAATTGTATTTCATACCGTTTTGTACTTGAGAAATGTGTAATTGATATTGTGATATACAGTATATTGTGTGGTTTAGTATCAGAATCTGAATTCTTTTATTAATCCCAGGGGGAAATTTCTTTTGTTACAGCCATAGAAAAAAAAAAAAAAAAAAAATCACAAATAAAAGAATAAAACGTTTAACAAAGACGAAAGAAAGAATAAATGTTAAATAAGTGTATAAATAAGTTTAAAAATAGGGATCAGATACAGACACATTACAGTAGTAGAAAATAAAGTAGGATAGATAAAACTAATGAGGTGAAGAAAAATGACTTAAAACAAGTTAAAAAGGTATGAAAAGAGCAGGAGCGGCTGTAACAGGCAGCATGCACAGTATATTGTATAGTGACATGCAAATCGTCAGATTCATGGCATAACTGAATCATAACATAATCTGATCGCTAGAGCGAACATGAGCTTGTCTGTAAACGGTTGCATTTTCTGATTCAATAAACGGGAAGAGATTGAAATTGTGATGAAGCTGGTTATAATTTACAGTTTGCATAAACAGGACATAACATAACATAACATAACATAACATAACATAACATAACATAACATAACATAACATAACATAACATAACATAACATAACATAACACAACACAACATAACAGCTAGAGCGGACATGGGCTCGTCTGTAAACGGTCACATTTACAGACCTTGGAGTCGCTGTTAGTTTACAATAAACAGGAAGAGATTTGTCACCTTTATAATAAGTGCTGACTAGGCACTGGGAGTGACAGGCTGACTTGATAATAATGTATCATGTTTTTCTGCAGTCAGTGTCTTCTCCTCGTTCTTTTCTCTCTGCTCTGTTTCAGGTGTCGTGAAGCTGATGATGTCACTTCCTGATCTGTGGTTCACGGCTCAACTAGTCTGGGACACTCTGATGTTCTATCTCTCTCTCCTGTTCTGTTGGTCCTTCTGTCCACTAACCCCAACCAGTCCACGCAGATGGCTGCCACCTCTGAACCTGGTTCTGACGGAGATTTCTTCCTGTTAAAAGGCAGTTGTTTCTTCCCACTGTCGCTAAATACTTGTTCATGTGGATCTTGTTGGGTTTTTTCTTTCTTATTATGACTTTTATATTTTGATAAGCGCATTGAGATGACTTTGTGGTAAATTGCGCTATACAAATAAAGTTGAATTGAATGGCAATGCACAGCCCTATAATTTATACAGCTTTGATGGCACAGGTATAAAAGGTTTAAACAAAATGTTAACATATTTAAATATACATTTTTTTTTTCATCATTCCAATCTCTTACTTGGCCTTTTGTGTGCTATACAGTATTTTTAAATACCTCTGTATGAGAAACTTGTCCTAAACACAGGCCTTATATTTGCTGAAATGTGAAGGTTACCTCATCGTTTGGCGAAGGTTGGATGTGACCCTTGAACCTTCCAGCCAGCTCTGCTACGGATGGCTTTGATGGAGAATCCTTCTGGGAAAAATAAGAAAAAAGAAACAAAATGGTAAAATACATTTAACATTGTGTGGGTAATGAGCTGTTGTTGTTGACAGTTGTTTGATTCCTCCAAAACCATAAAGGTCTTTCACTTCCTTCTTTCTGGCACAGATTTGCTGACCATTTAGAAGCAGCGCAGGGACTTTTGTGCGATTATGCAAACAAAAACATCTGTCACACCAGTGGTTTGGAGAATGTCGCCCAGCCAGAGAGAGAGCACAGGAAGTGAGAGTCTCTCTGTGCAGCTGCTGAACATCAGCCTTCAGCCTGTGACAGGAGGGACCGTTCCACTCTGCTCTACACGCCTGTCAGTTCTCAGGCCTCTATACTTCCCACGGCTCCCACTATTCCTGAGCTGATTGCTGACCAGTGCCTCCCTCACACTTTCCCTTTGATGGCCTGTAACTCTCCCGTCATATCTCTGGCCTCTGTGATAAGTAGAGTGATGGTGTCGAACTGGAATGTACGCCTTGGAAACAACTACAGCGTTGCTGTGCTGACAATGATTCAGGCTTTTTTATTTACTGCAAAGTTATTTACATTTATTTTCACCACTACTAACATGTGACTTGATATTTATAGACTCTGAAAGTTTGGATTCTAAGCTTTCCAATGGTGTCACTTACATAGAAATCACTGTTTGAATACTGTCACTCCCTAAACCAGTGGTTCTCAACCTTTTCAGCCCGTGACCCTTCAAAATAAAGGTTCCAGAGAGTGGGGACCCCCACTGTACTTGAAGGTGAGAAAGGGGGGATAAAGGGGAGAGATTTTTAGGGTCCATCCATTAAGTCAGCAAAATGATGGTCCATTGTTCTATGAATCTGCAATAACCACATTTATTTATTCATCTGAATATTATCCACTGTTATCCAGAAAGTTTATTTTTAATTATTTGCACCATAGTATATACAGTCACCTTAAAGATGAAAATCCTTGTTTTAATCGTAAATTAAATGGGATTTTAAAAACCACAGAAATTGGTTAAAAGTTGCAAATTAGGTTAATGTCATTTAAAAAGTAGGAACAATTAGTTTAAACTGGCAAATAATGAGTAGGAGAAATCTTGAAAAATAGGAAAGGGTTTATAAAGTCGCAAAAAAAATCTTTAAAGAGGAAAAAAAATGCCTGAAAGACATTCAAATTTGATGGAGAAGTGGCAGAAATAGGAATAATGTAGCAAAAATGCATTAGAAGGAGCAAAAATATGGCAAGAAAAAGGTTAAAATACGGCAAGTTTGGTGTAGTTGCAGAAAAATGGTAAAAAATAGGCAAAAATGGGCTCAAATTGTTAAAAAAAAAAAAAAAAAAATCCTAGTTTCTTGAAGGCATCTGGTGACCCTCTCCCAATGTCGCACGGACACAAATGGGCTCCTGATAGGAAACCCTACTTTAAACTACACAACAGTCTTCAAAGATGAAAGTTTTGGAGGCAGAAACAAAGTCTGCACATTTGCATTGGTTTATACCACAGATTTTTTTAATCACAAATCTGTGACCCAACCCAATTCCATGTAGAACATCCCACTTCTACTTTATAGAGCACCACAAATCTCCTGCTTCTCCGCACATCTGCCAACTCTGTGATGTTTTCTGGGTGTGAACCCTCACTTTCTCCCCTCTGTCTCTCTTCATGAACAGTTTAAAGTCCGTCCATAAAAACAAGTATATCCACAGCTTCATACATCTGAACCACATGCCTTTTCTTCTCCTTCTCTCATTATTCTCCACATGACCTCACCTTTTAACACACTCCACCCAAATGAGAAACTTCAGCACTGCACCCTAATCCACATCCCGAGCCTTTTCCTGAGCTCCCCTCTCTCTCCCATATGCGAGGGACAAATAGTCATCGCTAGGGACCACCCACCTGCTGCAGCATTATTTTCTAACCTGTTTGTTTAACTTTTTCCTGTGTTTCAAAAACAAATGCGAGTTCCAGTCAAAACACTGCAGGCAAAGGAAACCAGTCCCTTTTTGTTATTAATCAACACTTCGATGTTTAGGATGAAGAAAAGCTCTGCCTTGACCTTTAGAAAATTGCATTTCAAGACATTCCAGTTTAAGACGTAAAGTGATTTAATCACAGATCATGTCAAAAATATGATGAACCATTAAAACATGACCGTTCTGTGGGACAATTGAATGTAGTTAGATTTTGTGCACATGCACAGCTCCTTCTGTGACCGTTTGCTTCCCTTAGAGCTTCTTACTGCACATGGTAAACAGAGATGCAGCAACATACTCGAACATAGACATGCGTGGAGCAGAGTCCGCGCGGGAGTCCGCCAGGCCAATTAACTACAAAACCTCAGATTTTACTACGACGCGGAGTTGTCCAGGTAGGCAGTGGCTATCCGTACGGTTACCGTATCAATATACCGACATTCTATCAGTACGCAGCGCCCCCATTCGACCAGTTTAGGTCCCGTGACTAAGACTAAACTTTACCCTAACCCTAACTCTAACCATTACCATAAAAATTGTTGCGATATTGGGTTATAACCTAACCCTAAACCTAAACCTAGCCGTAAGACGTACGTACCGTACAAATAACACCGGGGGTCGTCTGTATGGCAACCGTACAAATAACACCGGGGGTTGTCTGTATGGCAACCGTACAAATAGACACTTTCTTAAATGTAACACCAACCTGCATTTCACCATCTGGTGTAACAGAGCAGGAGAGACGAACACGAGCTTAGAAGAGAGACTGGCAGACGAACTACGAAAGTACCGACACCTTTAAAACACGGAGTACAAGGACTACAGAGGTTTGCTAAGAATTGTGAGAAATGTCGGATTTTAATGGAAACTACTCTGCGGTAGTGCACCAGAGTGTGTGTGCTCTGAGGAGAGCGGACTGTCCACGTGGAGTTTGTTGTGTGCGGAGTTCGCCCGAGTATGTTTGAGCCTTAAGGGTGCTTTCAGAATGGTTTAGTCCCCGACTCGGTCAAAAAGGGTGGGGGCGGGGGGCGGTTTGCATTCAGAGTGCAACTTCTGATCCGCTTCAAACAGCCTCTGGTGCAGTTACATGAACTTAACGCTTGTGGGCGCCGTTACTGGAGTAGAGACTAAAACAGAAACCTGAAGAAGAGGTTCTCAACAATGGGTCAAAGCGAGCGTTTAAAAGTGCGCAGAAACTTCTTCCTTCTCCGTTTGTTCTTTCACAACATTCAACAATGGAGTGGCAACAAGTTGCCGTGCTTTTAGTGGTTTTAAAGCCCTGTTTCGCCCCGTCGCCAGCTCTTCTGATCACCCACGATGTCGTGTGAGCTACATCATCGCTGATACTTCCTGTGTTTGATCCGCTTTGAGAGTGGTTGCGTTCACAACGTTCCTAATCGCTCTAGACTTCGATTGGAAACACTAAGAGACAGACTAAAACAATCGCTCTAGAATTCACCTGTTTGACTCATTCTAGACTTTGTTTGCGTGTTCACACCGCCGAAACAAGGCAGACTATCAGAGCAAACGAATCCTAGAGCATTTTTTGTCCTCTAGGATCCGTCAGTGTGAATACACCCTTAAAAAGTTGGCAGGAATAATTTGCCAGAAACGTTTCAGGTTGAGAGGGAACTTTGATTGTTCCGTTAGTGATGGTACTGGATCAAGCACAGCAGAGGATTAACCCTTCTTATGTCTGATCTTTAACCAACAGCTGCTTGAAGCTTCCTTCTGGTTTGACCTCAATCCTTATCTTTAATATGTTTTTAATGCAGAAAAAAAAAGCATCCAACTGGCGCTTATTTTTATCATATTTAATGTAGTTTACTGTAAAAATGTTGGAAAAATGGAAGCCCTGAAGCATGTAGACCAGGCATGGGCAAATGGTGGCCCCAAAAGTAAAGCACAAGATGACTTAAAAAAAACATACTAAACTACAGAAATATACACTAGACAAAAAAAAAAAACACAAAATTACATCAACAACACACAAAACAAAATTTTAGAAAGATTACAAAAACATAGAAAACGGTTACACAAATTGACTCATAACACACAAAACAACAACTCCCCAAAAAATGGGAAAAATATGCAAAATGATTTCAAAAACACACAAAGCAACAGTAAAAACACACAAGACAAAGTGCTAAATTAGAGAAAAATACACAAAATGACCAAAAACACATTAAATGACAACACAAACTCATTGTTCTTCTCCGTATGAATGCTCATATTAGTCATTATTTTAAATGCAGACAATCATATTATTGGCAGTAACTATTTTCATTGAACATCTTGTAACAGCATTACTGGTAACCAAGAAAAAAAACTACTTAGATATTGCTTTTATTCTAAAATCATTTTGTGTTTTACTTTTCTTATTTTAAGTAAACAAAGCTGTGAGATCTGGTCCCAACTCTAAAGGTATTGAGCTGCACAGTTCCACAGAGCTGCTGGGCACTTTGAGTTTTGTGTAAGAGGGGGAAATTTTTACTGCTTAAATGAGCGTTACAAGCTATTTCTGGGGCTCCAGGCCTGGGAAAAAAAGACTAAAGCTGTGCAGGCAGCTGAGATCCAGCTCTGATCTGTAACCTCTCAGCTCCTGAGAGAGCATGTCTCAGGATACGCTAGTCCACTTCTGAAACACTGAAATCTGGCGGAAAAACCAATGGAGCGTGTGTCAACAATGCAATGGAAAGACGTTTCCAAGAAGCAGCATGATACATGTTAGCCATGTGATTCTTAAAGAAAGCTACGTCTTCAAAGGTAAATGTGTGGGAAAAAAACTGTTTCAGGTCTTCCATGTAAACATTGAAACAATATTTGTTTTTTAAAAAAGTTAATTTCAGTAAAAGGTGTTGGGAATAATCTATAGTAGGTTAAATTATCTTGTTTTTGGACAATCTAAAACCATGACAGGGCACTCAAAACATAAAAAACAGTAAAACTTTTATTATCTCATATTATCTTTTTGTGTTATTTTAATTGTGTTATTCTTTTTTCTTTCTATATTTGTATAAAACAAGTGATACTGAACAATATGAGTATAATTGACAATGGTATCACACATTGAAAAAGGCCATAATAAAATATGTATCTATATATTTATCTATATATTTAATTGTTGAGCTGTAAAAAGTTGCTGAAAAATGTTTTCAACTCTGAAATCCCAGGAATCTCACATCGACTGACACATTTTTATTGATTAGTTCCTGTTTGTCACATTTACATACGTACTATTTTGTTAGTATTTGTTGTTAAAGCTGCTGGAGATTAGAATTTTTTTAACAGATCAAGACAAAGTATTGGTCTCACACATCAATAAATCAAAGATTATTTGTTAAAAAGAAAATATATGAAAGGTTAAGGCCCTGTTTACACAACAACATTTTGTTTACGTTTCTGTTTGCCAAAAGTTCCGCATTCACACCTTTTCAGAATGATCTGCGATTACATGAGACCGTGGGAAACAAAAAATGATGTAGTATACTGTACATGCCAGGCCAATAGATGGCGGTGTGGTGCATGAGCAGAGACACTTCCTCTGTAAACAAGTAAGAGTCGAGCGTTTCTAAAAAGTTCAGTTTTCAAGAACCAAAATGCTGTTGCCGTGTGAACGGACGGACGAAACGCATTTTTTCACTTGAAAACGTCGCGTAAACAGGGCCTGAATTATTTTTTTAAAAATTTGCCCCGCTTGGATTTACATTGTCGGAAAAGTTTTGTGCACAATAATTTAAATAATGATCTGACAATCAACAACAACCATTTTTCATCCAATCAGTGGCTCATTTTACGGTAGGGGCGGGACACTGGGTATAAATGAACCAATCAGACGTCATCTCAGTGTGAATATTGACCAAAATGAGCATTAATACAGGAAAAAGGAAAGTATTTTTGCCTGTTTTTAGAGTCATTTTGTGTTTTTTAATGTCTGAACTAGATTGTCTATAAATGTATAAGATTTCTGAAAAGTTCAGTTTTTAAGCAAATGCTGTTGCCGTGTAAACGGACAGACCAAACACATTTTTCACTTGAAAACGTTGTGTAAACAGGGCCTGAATTGTTTATTTTTTGCCCCGCTCGGATTCACTTTGCATTACTTCATTTGTGATTTTGTGTGTTCACCGTTTACTCCTAAAAATTCAGCCAAAGTGACTTCCCAAAACATTTTTAGCGTTTTTATGAACTGAATGTTGTAGGGGGAGAAAAAAACCTCCAAATGATGGTGGTTTATTTTGGGTTTACACGGAAAGATCTGGATCCGGCTGAAATTGAATGTTTCGTGGACTAAAGTGAATACTGAAAACAAACAAGAACAAAAATAGTGTCAAAAGAATCACTTTCCTCTTTGTCTGGTGAAGAAACAAGAAATCAAAGTGAGAATGAAAGAAAAAAAAAAAAAACACGTCTAAGCATCCGTGGGAGTACACATCCCACTATGCAATGCGCAAAACTGTTTGGTAGACTCAAACACACACAGTGTACGACTGTACAATAAAACAGTCAAGGGTGTTGTACTGTCTGTAAATATATAAATATATCACCTTGCATCCGCCTGTAAATATGTATATATATATATATATATCTGTATCCTTTCTTATTTTTAGATTATTTTTTCTATTTAAATAAAGCTTCTGTTATTGTATTTTTTTGTGTGTGTTGTGTTTTTTTACTGCACTTTATCTGATGTGAGCTGTCATGACAGTAAATTTCCCCACTTTGAGATCAATAAAGCTGTCTATCATTTTACGCGACCTTTTCAAGTGAAAACGCAAAGGTTTTGTTGCGTGAAACTTTGCCAATATTGTCAATAAAAGTGTTCGTACACGGCAGAGGTAAAAACTAATTTTAGGGCAGCGATTTGAAAATTTCACTTTGTCTTTATTTGATAAAAAAAAATATATATATATATATATATATATATATATATATAAATGTCCGGTATACTGGCCACTAAGGGTTGAACGCCGGCTATTACAACTGATTTTTGCTGTTTGTCGAACGGTAAGCTCTTGAAACTCCTGCGTCATCATGTTGGCCCCGCCTCTCCTATAAAACCTGAACACCCGCCTCCTTGCAAACTGCAGCACATACGTTGGATTGACACCTCAAATGACCTCTCTTTGGCAAAAGTGTCCGCACTGTGGGACTCGCTCATGTTTAGCTCGTTAGCTAGCAGTTATGATGGGTTTTGATTACATGTGTGCTGGGATGGAGGGGCGGGGGCGTTACTGCCCATAATCAAGGTTAATTTCCTTCGTAAGGTGTACTTACGCTTTAAACAACTCGGTACGACAGCTTCCAGTCTAGATCAAGGTCTTGAACAGTAGAGAATTATTATTATTATTTATAAATACATGGGATTAAAAACTGTGACCTCGGTGCTTGTAAAAGAAGAAGTAAAACATGGCCGTACAAATGTCTTTGAGACCCAACGGTTAATTGTCTGCATCGTCTTGGTTTTTTAGGCGTTGGATGAAGACACGAGTTCTACAGTATGACCAGCTGATGTGAAGGTTAGCTCAGATAAAAACACATCGCACAAAGCTCAGTATTGTGTGCACACATACCCAGAGGCAGGAGAGAAGAAGCAGATGATGTTTAATCACACTTTAAACCCTGATGAATCTGCTTGACAACAGTGGTTGGTTTAATCTGTTACAGAGCCGATAAACACGCTGTGTGGCCCCCCCCACCTCTGAATAATTCAATCCTCATAAGCTTTCTCACACACAGTGGAGGAGATCATTCAAATCCAAGATCAAGCACCAAGCTTAGCGTCCTGGTCATCCTCAAACAGAACGTCTTCAGTTTGAATCCTGAATAAGCAAGTAGACTCTCTCTAACTTTCCAGGAAAACATGATGTGTTGTTGGAACCGGGCTCCATGTGAACAGCTTCACTTTTCCACTGTCCTCACTGGTACCATTACGTGTGTTTTCACATAAGTTATAGAAGTGTGGGCAGGAAACTAGGTTCTTCAGTAAAGGGATGAGGTAAATAGACGAGGGGGGGGGTATTGCATCATAAATAATATGACAAAAAACAAGCATCTGCCAAGATCTGCAAAGACCCTTTTTCTAAAACTACACCAAACTGGCCATATTTTAACCCAGTTTCATCACTTTTTCTTGCCAGTTTTTTGCTCCTTTAAAGGCATTTTTTGCCACTTCTGCCATTTCAACGCCTTTCCTGCACCTTTTTTCCACTTTCAAGACATTGTCAGCAATTATAAACGCTTTCCACAACTGTTTCCACATAAAGTCCCATAGATTGACTCAATATTGTCAATTTTAACCTCTTATCACCATATTTGATGCTTATTTTTTGCCAATTTAACCACATTCATGATTTGTCATGCCCATTATTTGCCAGTTTAAACTAATTCCATCCATCCATTTTCTTACCCGCTTATTCCCGTTTAACAGGGTCGCGGGGGTCTGCCGGTGCCAATCTCCGGCTCTCATAGGGCGCTTGGCGGGGGTACACCCTGGACAGGGCGCCAGTCCATCACAGGGCAACAGAGACACAGACAACTCTCACTGTTTAAACTAATTGTTTCTACTTTTTATATTACATTACCCCAAACTCTCCTCCCCCCATTTCTGCCACTTTCAAACCCATATTGATACTTTTCAGTCCATTTTTTGGTCACTCCAATTTGCAAATTTTAACCAATTTCTGTAGTTTTTAAATTTCACCACCTTTTCCAACATTTTTGGCCCTTTTTCCACCCATTTTATTTCTGATTAAAATAATGATAAACATCTTTAAGATGACTGTATATATTATGGTGCAAATAGTGATAAACTTCTTGGATAACAATGGATATTATTCAGATAAATAAATAAATGTGGTTATTACTACCAAACCTGTTAATACTATTTCAATTTCCATGTCACAGCAAATTCAATAATGAGAAATTATCAGCAGCGAATTGGAAAACGCTCCTTTATGTTTCGAGCGTTGATGCTATTTCCATGACAAGGCATTTTTCTTCTTTTATTTCAGCGTGACCGTAAGAAGACTAATCAATTTCCCAGGATGTCATCGTATCAAAGATAACGACGCCTGAACATTTGTGCTTGTAAATCAGGTTTTGACAAATGGAGTCTGAAAACGTAAATGTTGACTTAAGGCACAAAAAATGCCACTGGTTCAGTAGAAGCTGCTTGCAGTGCCATGTTTTTGAGAACATGTTTTTGCCATAAAAGGACAAAGTGTGGCTGTAAGCCAAAATTAGTCAAAGGAGGTGCCTGCAAAACATTTCTGTCTTTTAAAAAAAAAAAAAAAAATCCTTGTAGTTGGTATTGACAAGTATGATAAAAGTCCCTTTAAAGTATTTATCTTTTAAAGTTTTAAATGTAAGAATAAAACACGTAGAAAAGAAGATGGGGAAAAATAAAGACACGAGAACAAGCTTTTGTAAACTGTTCCATTGGTCGTAATGGGGAAAATAAAGTACCTACTAAACAAATAATTTGAGGGAAAAGTTGACAGCACAGCAAGTATCTACAACACTTCTCCTGTGAGTCGACCACATTCACTGATCTGTTAAAGCCACATTCAGTTCATCTTTCCTCTTATTTCCTCACAAATACCACAAAACCAGTTGGTTTGGCCGTGTCCATCACATGGATGATTATCGCTTACAAAGGAGAACGTCAACTGACAGTAACAACGTTGGAGGAAAGAAATGCTTTTAAAGTGGAACTAAACCCTGAGGTTTTGGACGTCGTGCATCTAGGCTTGAAATTGAAATTGTCTTGCTCATGTGCAGTTAAGACACGCCCAGTCAATCTCTAAAGGTCGCGATTCTAGCGACTAGATTACATTCAAAATCAATGTAAATGACACAACGTCAAGCGACGCGATTCACGCAATTCCAGTGACTCAATTGCTCGATCTGAGTCGCTAAAAGTAAATAATTTTGAACTTTTCAAGCGACTTCGAGTGACGCTGTCGTGGCACTGAATCGAAAATGAGTTTCTCCACATATACAGTAACTCCCCTCACGTCACAATTTAAAGAGTAACTAAACACCTGCTTTCTGCTGAGCGGCCACTAGGAGGGAAATTAAAAAAATGTCTTGATTATGGGCGTTGCTGCTGTAGCAGTAAGACACGCCCACTCAGGAAGCCCACAGAGACAGACGGTTATGCACACAATGTGTCTACACACATACACACACATAGTGAGTTCATAAGCTAAGATGTGTCACTACAACCACAGACACACACAATCACAACGTAAAGCTCACACACAGCCTTACAGACACCACTCAGGGACAAACAGCCCTGCTTTGCCACCACCTCACGCACATAGCGATAAGACGTGCACACACGCAGAGACAGACAGGAATACACTCATAGCATAGATTGATGAACCCTCTGATTAGACCAGAATCTGATCTTTATAGAAGCTCAGAGTCAAAAACATCATTGTTTCACACGGAACACAGTGGACTTCCTCAGTGGCTGTCAATCAATGCTCACTGAGGGCTGTGATTGGAGGAAACCCTCCTCCCTCCTCTTAGCTTTTATAGGAGGGGCGGGGCCAACAGTGAAAGTTGATGACGCAGGAGAATCTAAAGAATCCATTTCAGCCAATAGAAAAATTCAGTTGTAATAGCTGGCGTTCAACCCTTAGAGGGCAGTATGTCTGATATTTTACAACTAAATACACAAAATTAAAACACTTCTACTAAAATGTGAAGAGTGGGAATAGGATTAATAAAGAGCACTATTTAATACCTAAATACACATTTATTCAACAGAAAAAAGTGGGTTTGTGGTTTAGTTACTCTTTAAGCAACTATAGTCGCTGAAGTCACGTAAACTCACCAAACGTGAATTCAGTGACTATAGAATAGGCGTCTGAACGCAGAACGTGACTTCAGTAACTTAACGTGGGGAGAAAGTCATTGCCGATTGGATGTTGCGACACAGCGTCACTTGAAGTTGCTTAAAAAAAAAAAAAAAAATCAACATTTTTAACTTTCAGTAACTTCCACTGACTCAGGTCATGTGATTGAGTTGCTGGAATTGCGCGAGTCGCGGTGCTTGAACAAATGTCACTGAACGTTGCTTCCTTTACATTGATTTCAAATGTAATCTAGTTGACAGAGTCGTCAAAGTCGCGTTCGCTGTGAAAGCACCTTAATAGTAGCCCCTGTCAGTCAGTCGAAAGTTGCTAGTTTTTATAGGGGGGGCGGGGCCCGGGCGGGGCCCACCCTATAGGTTAGTCACGTAAGAAACCTCTAAAACCTCATCGGCCTTCATGTCAGCCAATAGCAAAATTCAATTCAATTGTAATTGCTGGGTTTAAACCAATAGAGGGCAGTCACTGACATTTTACAACAAAATACGCCAAACTAAAATACTTTGAAAAAAGTATCACAAGTTGGAAGAGAATCAATCAATGACAATACATTGATTCGTTTTCAGCAGATAAAAAAGTGGTTTTGGGCTTTGTTACATTTTATTTTCGTGCTACTGATATTATCGACCGATATTGTCCATAAAATGGGAAATCGGTATCGTTTTTTCCACCGATATGGGCTGTTGTTTGAGACATGTTGGCAATGAATGAGGCACTTATTCCATAACTGAACTTAACTATATTGGGGCCCTATTTATTTATCACTATCAGCTAAAATCAAACATCTTAAATAAAGCAATGGACGATATCAGCATATTTAATATATCTGCAGAAAGATAATATGGAACATATCAACTAAAAATCCCTGTTTGATGCTACCTTTTTAGATCTATGCTTGAAGACAAAACCAGTAATTGTAATAGCACGGTGTGACGAAAAGATACACAAGTTAAAAAAAAAGTTATTAGAAACTGTGATATACTGTGTGCATCATCGACTGTATGTCTTTATGGGTTCAGATTACACAACACTGTAGGGATTATTAAACATCATGAAGGTTTCCTTACAGCATTGTTGAACAGAAGCTCAGTCCTAAATGTAAAAAAAACAACTACTCCTCATTGAACCACAGCGAGAACATAAAAACACTGTAGACACAGATTTGCAACTGTATTCTCTTCAGCTTTGAGAAAGCGCCTACGCTACAGAACAAGGAAGAAGATAAAAAGACGAGGACACGAGGCAGAAAATACACTGTGGTGAAGTTAAAGTGTACAGGATGTGATGCGTTAAACACCAAAAGAAACACAGTGTCGCACAGAAACGGACGCAATGTTTTGTTTTTGACCCACAGCGTGTGCCTCCAAAGGCAGATAAGCCTGGTTTTACTTTTATAAAGTTATGAATGATCTTACATATCAAAGCTATTAATATGTTCAGAAGTAATTACAGGTCAGAAGACATTTGGTGTCCGTTTGCAGCACTTGCTCGACTCTCAGTTATTATTACCGTTAAACAGAGGTTCTCAACCTTTGTTGGATCGTGACCCCATTTTGTTATCACAATTTTCTTTTTTTGTTCTTCTAGAATTAGTTTTTGAACACGTTTGTCCCACAAATACAGATTCAGTGACAGCTCAGATATTTTGACACTGTATATTATTTCAACTAGATTCATATTTGAGAAAGTGAGACAGTTGTTGGAGATTTCTTTTGTTGTGTTTCAATTTAAAAAAAAAAAAAAAATGTTTTTATAATAATAAGAATAATGTATTTAGTAATTTAAAAAGAAATAAATAAATTTCAGGCTACCCCATTTAAATTCCAGGTGACCCCAAGATTGAGAAACACTGGTTTAATCCATGTAATACAGATATTTTTATTCAATTTTGCACAAAATCCATGCACAGCCGTGAAATTAAGTAGCGCAAGATTAAGGGGCGACCATTACTCAATGATAAAGTGGGTCGTCCAATAACCAAAGGGTTGGGGGTTCGAATCCCGCCCTATCCAGATGATTGTCATTGTGTCCTTGGGCAAGGCACTTCGCCCACATTGCCGACTATGAATGTAGTGTGTGAGTGAGTGTTGGTGGTGGTCGTAGGGAACGATAGCGCACTATGGCAGCCTTACTTCCATCAGTCTGCCTCAGGGGAGCTGTGGCTACAATAGTAGCTTACCACCACCGTGTGTGGTGTGAAAGAATAATGCACAGCAATGTAAATTTTTAAAATCTAATGTGTTATTATTATGAGCTAAATTTGATATATTTGTCTGGGGGTGTTTTTTTTAATAAAGTGTTTATTCGTACGGACAACCCCCGGTGCTATTGGTACAGTTACCGAAGTACACGTACGTAGCGTCTTAGGGTTAAGTTTAGGCTTAGGTTTAATCTTAGTCACACGACCTAAACTAACCAATGACTGACCTGTCACGTGACCTAAACTGGACAAATAGGGGCGCTGCGTACGGATAGAATGTGGGTATATACGTACGGCTAGCCACCGCCTTTTTTTTTTAACACTTGCTAGTCATTCAGTCACCTATTATCCTGGAAAAAATAGTGTTTAAATGCCGGATATTGTTCAAAACCTTGTGTGTTAGGTATTTCCTTGTCATAGTAGGGCCTGATTTTTAAATTAAGAGACAAATAAAACTTTGTTTTTGTTTCAAAATGTACATTTTGCGTTTCCCGTCTGTTTCCCGTGATCACAGAAAAGTCCCTACATTAGACTCTCAGAATTTTAGTAGTTATTGTCTATTTTGTGATATTTTCTATGTCTGATGATAGTTATTAAACAAGTTTCAAACACAACGTGTTTATCCTCACGTTGTGTGACTAGAAAGCAGAGGACTGGATTTCCTTCAAATGACCTGTCCTTTATTTATTTATTTATTTATTTATTTATTTATTTATTTAGTTATTTTACTGTCACAGACTATATTAATGAATTTATGCATTGAGGTGCAACAAGTAATTCATTCATTTTAATGTTTAAGGACTAATCTTAGCACCACACTGATAACTCTATGACCAAATGTCTAAACCGACATTATCTGATGATGTCATCACTGTCCAGCTGTAAATTAAGCCCCTCCCTTAAAACCAAATGTATTAAAACAACACACCAGCTAATTTATTTTATGAACTCGCATGAAATCCAAATAGTTGTCGGATGATGACTCGGCATTTTGTGAACAACACCCTTTTTCTCAGCTTTTCGTCATTTTAGCAATAATAGATCATTACAGTTTACAAACACTGAGCTGGACAAATAGCAGCAGCATAATATTTATTAATATTTCCTTTTCTTGAAATAAAAACAAATACAGAATGTCGCTGAGTGATTACATCACATCATCAGATTAAACTAGACTTACAGTAAAGCAGGGAATTGGTTTTTGAAGTTGGATCATTAGGTTTTCAAGTTAGTTTATGCCACCAAATAAAAGAAAAGAAAAGAAAAGAAAATGGGTAAAAACAAAAACAAAAAGTGTGACTTTTTTGAAAGAAAAATACAAATTTGGACTATTCTTCTTCAAATCTCATAAAAATAACATATAATCAGCAAAATTTGCAAATTTTAGAACAGTAGTATTAGGGCCACATTAAAATAAAATACAAAACCTGGGAACTATGAGATTAAAGTTGTAAAAATTGAGAATAAAGTTGTAATTTTATGAGACGTATTAAATTGTATCTTGATAAAAATGACTTTAATATGACTTTATTCGAGAAATATTACAACTTTAATCTAATAAAATTACAACTATTCTCATAAATGTACAACTTTATTCTCAAAATATTACAACTTGAATCAAATTACTTCAATCTAATAAAATTACTGTATTCTCGGCAAATTTGGACTTTTCTCGAAATTTGACTTTAATCTCAAAATATTGCGACTTTAACTGTAATGAAATTATGAGATTGTTCTCGAAATAGTAAGATTTTTATCTAGAAATATTACGAATTTAATAAAATTAGGACTTTATTCTCATCAAATTCCAACATCATTCTCGAAATATTAAGACTTTAATCTTGAAATATTACGACTTTAATCTAATAAATTACTTCTTTATTCTCAAAGAATTACGACTTTATTATGACTTTAATCAAGAAATATTACAAATTTAATAAAATTAGGACTTTATTCTCATAAAATTACAACTTTAATCTAGAAATATTATGACTAATCTAATAAAATTACTTGTTTATTCTCATAAAATTACGACTATTCTCGAAATATTATGACTTTAATCTAGAAATATTAAGAATTTAATAAAATTAGGACTTTATCCTCATAAAATTACAACATTCTTCTCAAATTATTACAACATTAATCCTGCAGTGCTCAGATTTATTTTTATGTTAATGTGGCCCTAATACAAGTCGTACTTTATGAATAAAGTGCAAAAAATTTTAAAAAATTTAAAAAAAATTCATCCTCAAGGTTCAGCAGAGCCATTCTAGTTTGGGAACCACTGGTTTAATTGGTGTTAATGGAAAGGAAGTTGGTGCGGCGCACACTATTGTTTCAAAATAAAAGAACCTTAACATTCTTTCTATGACTCCACTTGTTGTTAAGCATCAGAACGAAAAGAAATTAAAAAAAAGTACTGAAGCCTGGTTCATAGGCTCCCCTCAACACCCCAAAATAAAGACTAAAAAAACATTCTAAATGAGCTGATAAAGTGGGCTATTCTTCTATTTTGCGGTGCACACTGGGCTCTACTGCTGAATAAGAGATTCTATCAAATGTTGACATGTAGAGAAACTAATGACAGTGATAAAGATCATTCTGTAAAAGCCTTTTAAATGGAAAACTGTTGCCAAAGTAAAGGGAAAAAAACAACACTCCACCATTAGCGAACGTCTGGCTCGCACTGTTATTGCTTCTTTTTTTTTTTTTTACACTTTACTATGGATTACATAAGAAACCTACACACTACACCATATGGATGGTAAAGCAATCCCAGCGACTCACTCCTCCAGCTGTGGTTTTTTTCTCCCATAAACCGACATACGTGCACGTGGATGATTGACGTTAAAACATGGAAAACACACACAGACACTGTTCATCTTCTCTAAAGGGGCTTTTCCTGTGTGTGTGTGTGTGTGTGTGTGTGTGAACAACTATCAACGCTGGAACAAACAGCAAACGTCACCGACATGTGATGTTCATCTCAAATATCAAAGTTTGTACAACAACAAAGGAAAGAGAAGAGTTTACATCTCATGTTTCATTAAAGGGAACATGTTGCGCATAATTCACTTCTCTGTGCTTTAAACATCATAAAGTGTTATTATGACTTCACACACACACGTCCAAAGTGTTTTTTTCATTGATCCCCTCAATCGTTAGTGAGAGGGTGATTGGCTCCTTTCTTACTGCAGGGTGAGCACAAACACCTCGCTACAATTTGATGACGCGTTCCCACTTTGATGATGACACGCCCACGAAGGTGAGCATTTCTGTTGTGACCCAAAAAAGAATCTATGACCACAGGGGGCGACAGTTCCAACTCTGTGGTTTAGTAGTAGACAATTCAAGCAGAGAAGAAGAGCTCTCCTAAGGGACCTTTACTCACATATGTCAAACTCAAGGCCCGCGGGCCACGTTTGGCCCGCCAGATCACCTAGTACGGCCCGCAGGATGATTTTGTTCAGAGTATAAATTACAACAAAAACAGGACGTTTTGTAAATTACCATATAAGTTGGAGATAAAATATGATGGGCAATGCAATAATACATTATTTACAGTAATATTAAAACTTTTTTTTTTTTTTTTGAAAAACTAGAAAAATTCTCACATTATCCCAAAGAATTCTGGCAAATTACAATGCTAATTTCAAGGAAATTAAAGGAATTTTTACCAAATGCTTAACATTCTGGATTTTGTTTGAACATGGATTTATCTGGTCCGGCCCACATGAGGTCAAACTGGGACGTATGTTGCCCTAAATTATCAGAATGAGAATAAAAACAGTTGTAATCTGAAAGAATCTATGACCGCAGGGGGCGACAGTTCCAACTCTGTGGTTTCGTAGTAGACAATTGAAGCAGAGAAGAAGAGCTCTCCTAAGGAGCCTTCACTCCCCCTTAAACAGTGCATGGCCGACAGTCTGTCAGGTGGCCGAAGTTAAACGAGTAAATCACAGATTGTTGAAAGTCTCCCACCCAAAAATAGTTTCATTCTCAGGGTTTGTGCGCATAAAAAAATGAGGAAGACTGGCAGTCGACAGTCGAAACATGTCAGGAAATCAAAGTAAATTTCCTGTTTGAATAAAGAAAAACCTTAACACATGATTAAAAAAGAAGACAAAATGAACTCGCTGAAATTATTACGGAGAGTTTCTCGATTTCTAATTAACCCACAGGTTTGTTAAAGGGTTTCACCCTCTGTCGGTACAATAACTCGCCTTTTAAATAAACGTAGATGTTATCTTAATATTTACACATACAGGTGTTTCTCCTTCACTTCACCACATAAATGTGACATATTGGATGTCACCATTACTGTATGTGAGGCTCATATGTGGGGGGGGTCACTGTGTCATAGCTGACATATTAAAGCTCACTTTCCTCACATTTAGCTCATTTTTCTTTCATTTGAGACAGAAATTAATGTAAAACAACACGTTCTGTATCATTGTTAAAAATGTGTACACATGAAAAACACATCTAAATGTAAATGTTGAATGTAAATCTAAATGTCAATAGTAAATCTAACTATTAAATTTAAATGATGAATCTAAATGTTAAATCTAAATGTACATTTTAAACATGAATCTATCTAAATGTCAAATGTAAATCTAAATATTAAATGTAAATGTTAAATCTAAATGTAATTGTTAAATGTGAATCTTAATGTTAAATATAAATATAAATATAAAATGTAAATCTAAATGTTAAATGTAAATATAAATGTAAAATGTAAATCTACATGTTAAATCTAAATGTTAAATCAGCAACCAAGTGTAAAGCTAAATGTTGAGAAAATTATGCAAAGTGGGGAAGGCAGGTCAGGTCAATTTCGAGGCCCATTGATTTACATTAAATATTTATATTTAAGATTTAGATTTACATTTAGATTCATTTCTCAAGTATACACATTTTTTAATTGATATAGAACATGCTGTTTTACATGAAATGAAAGAAAATGGGATAAATGTTCAAAATATGTCAGCTAAGAAAGAAAGAAAGAAAGAAAGAAAGAAAAAAAGGTGGAGGCTCCAAAAATGAAGTGAGTAAATAATCTAAACTCACATGCACCAATAGTCACATGACATGACACATGTATCATCCGTTTCCTTCCTTCCAGCCACACACACGCGCATGCGCACGCGCACGCGCACGCGCACGCGCACGCACACACACACACACACACACACACACACACACACACACACACACACACACACACACACACACACACACACACACACACACACACACACACACACACACACACACACACACACACACACACACACACACACACACTGGCTATAGGCAAAAGGACTCCAAGGATAAAGTTTTTATCCCTAATGGGCTTGAAAATAAATGAAAGATAACATGATCATAAAATAAACTGCTATCATAAGCTTTATCTTGTGTTTTTGAGGATTGACTGATTTTGGGAATGATTGACGGATGCCCTGCGTTTCCATTATCGTGGGAAATCTGGAAAATCAAATAAAAAATGGTGATGGAAACACTTGAATCTGGAAAAAACGTTCAAATATCGCTAAAAAGCTTTTACGCTGTCATAAAGGTGCTTCAGATGTTTCCATATTTAAATGTATCACAAAAATGCGTTGGAAATGGTTTTTTCGCGATTACACGTGACAGGACATGACGTACCGGGTCACATGACCACATGACAAAAGAGGAGACGGAGACATTTCTTTGCATTATATCTTTTAAAATGATTCGTGCCAAATGCTCTCGTCTCTATCATTAAATTGTTGTTTTTTTCTTTAGAATTTAAATAATCACATTTCTAAATGTTTTTTTTTTAATTGTTGGCCTTTTGGATTTTGTAATATTGCGACGTTAGCACTGGTTGTTTGGACTTAACCACAACTTTCAACTATTTGACACTGACAGTGATTTAGATAACGTGTTAAACTCAAGGCCCGGGGGCCAAATACGGCCCTTAAGAACATCCAATGTGGCCCATAGGAGAAAGTGAAGATGATTGAGAAAACTATAATTATTATACCCTAAATTACAAAATATTTCAGTAGTAGATAAGTCAGCCTTTCCAAAATCAAACAATTCAATTGAATTAAACTCCACAATATTTGTAGGGCTTACATTTTTCCCACGCTTATATCACACAATGTCAGTCATTTTTAATCACAAATTGATGAAAGAACAAAATTTAAATAAAAGAAAGAAAAATTCAATTTCTCAAAAAAAAGGATTTGAATTAAACAAAAAATGGTAAAAAAAAAAAAAAAAAAAAAAATCAAGGAAATTTAAAGGGAAATTCTTGCTGGGACTGAAACAACATGTTGTTATGGCTTTACACATTTGACACATCATGTAATACATGGAAGTGGAAACTGGTACATTAATGTTAAAATTGTGACTTGTTTTTGGGCTAAAATCTGTGGCCCCTGAGCTAAAGTGAGTTTGACACCTCTGATTAATATCGTCCAGCTCTATAACGTGTTGGTGTTTTAACATTATCCTCCTGTGAGAACAGCAGAATGGGATGAAAGGTTCCACGTTTCTTTGCCTGCTGTTGTTTACCTTTCCCTGCAGGTCTGGGACCATTCCAACTTCTTTTATTTTCCCTTACGTTTACCAAACAGGAAAAACCAGGTAAGCTCAGAGAACTGAATCCCAGTGTGAGCCTGAGCACTGATGAAAGCTGTCCTGCACGTGTCAGCAGTTTTTGCAGTTGATCGCTAACGAACTCTCTCGTGAGTGTGTGAGGAGAGTGTTTCTCCTTCACTTCACCACATAAATGTGACATATTGGATGTCACCATTACTGTATGTGAGGCTCATATGTCATAGCTGACATATTAAAGCTCACTTTCCTCACATTTAGCTCATTTTTCTTTCATTTGGGACAGAAATTAATGTAAAACAACACGTTCTGTATCATTGTTAAAAATGTGTACACATGAAAAACACATCTAAATGTAAATGTTGAATGTAAATCTAAATGTCAATAGTAAATCTAACTATTAAATCTAAATGATGAATCTAAATGTTAAATCTAAATGTACCTTTTAAACATGAATCTATCTAAATGTCAAATGTAAATCTAAATATTAAATGTAAATGTTAAATCTAAATGTAATTGTTAAATGTGAATCTTAATGTTAAATATGAATATAAATATAAATATAAAATGTAAATCTAAATGTTAAATGTAAATATAAATGTAAAATGTAAATCTACATGTTAAATCTAATTGCAAATCTAAATGTTAAATCGGCAACCAAGTGTAAAGCTAAATGTTGAGAAAATTATGCAAAGTGGGGAAGGCAGGTCAGGTCAATTTCGAGGTCCATAGATTTACATTAAATATTTAGATTTAACATTTAGATTTACATTTAGATTAATTTCTCAAGTTTACACATTTTTTAATTGATATAGAACATGCTGTTTTACATGAAATGAAAGAAAATGGGATAAATGTTCAAAATATGTCAGCTAAGAAAGAAAGAAAGAAAGAAAGAAAGAAAGAAAGAAAGAAAAAAAGATGGAGGCTCCAAAAATGAAGTGAGTAAATAAT